>NC_041385.1:736365008-736376156 GCF_002162155.2 Triticum dicoccoides
CTTGGATATCATGTTCATGCATTTTATAATGGCTCAGCATATTTGCATTCAAGTTAACCGGATTAAATTGAACTTGCATAACTGTTGCCTGAGTCATGGTGCTGCTGAAACGATGCTGACTAGTGCAACCACGCTTACCGGTATGGGACGGTCCTAACTGGGTCTATTGTCTTGCCTCTAGCTGGTGCCTCCAACGAGGGAAGGTTATGGGTGCGCGCTACCCTGATCAGGTAGGCGGACATAAGCCTTGTGTGCCCGTTGTTGAGTTAAGTTTTTGTGTCCCAGAGTGGATCGTTGCCACGACGGTGAATTGAGGTGTCTTGAGGTAGACACGGGGCCACCCATGACTTAGCCCAGAGGGGAGTGAGTCGGAGTGGCCGGGAGAGTGTCATGGCAGTAGATCGGTTTTGTCGGAACGCCATTGGTGCACCCGAATGGGAGTGCGAGGCCATGGGTTCCGTAGTGTGGGTACAGTGTACTAACCTCTGCAGAGTGTATATTAAATCTATCGACAGTCGCGCCCGTGGATAAGGGCCCAGGTCGAAAGTAGGGTACACCATGAGTCAACAGTAATAAGAATAACTTGATTAATGACAACCCGTGGTTGTGATCGCCGTAAGGATCACGGGCCAAGTGTTGGTCGGGTTGTGATCTCCGAAAGGATCACGGTGGTCTCGAGGATACCGAGTTGTTGCATATTCGTGATGTTATGCGAGAGTCGTGGGTAAAGATCAAGCTCCTTGTGGTCAATTAATGATTACTATGGTATTGTTTATACCAAGCTTGATTTGATTCCTGAGATGATCGTGCGATGTCCGAGGTTGGTAAGTGATGCATGTGTTGGTTACGAGGTAGCCCGAGCAGGATAAGTGGTGCATATAGTGTCATCATGTTGCATGCTAGTGGATTAATATGCTTATGTTGTTCTAGTTGTATCATGTATATGTTGGTCATGCCATGTTATTTTGATTATCTCATGGTAATTCTTGTTTAACCTGTAATTGCCATGCTGTTTTCTGTCTTGAATGCTTCTGGTTATTGTGAGCTTGCAAGTACATTCAATGTACTGACCTGGCATGTCATGCCAGTTTGCAGGTCATGCCGGATTTGATTGCTTGCTTGTCGTGGTTTCCGTTCGTGCGAGCTAGGATAATCGTTCCAGCCAGAGTCCCCGCGGAGTGGAGTTCACCACCATCGTCGTTGTTCCGCTCCTAGAGTTCTTCCGCTGCATCATATTGTTCTGCTGCTTGCATAGAGCAACAGTGGCAGACGTAGTGTCGCCGTGCCGATGTAACCTTTGCACCCAAATAGATTGTAATAAAGAGCTGGTTTGTTCTATGGTAAGCAGTGCCGTATTCTAGAAGCCTTCATCTCGATCTCTGGGCTAGAATACGGGGCGTTCCGGTTTTCTCTGAGCCGGGGTGCCACAGATACCTTTTCACTCGGATGGCCAAATTTTCACTCAGAAGACAATCTTTCACTCGGATGACTATATTTTCACTCGGAAGACAATCTTTCACTCGGATGACTATATTTTCACTCGGAAGGCAATATCTTACTTGATCGGCAAGTTTTCATTCCGACGGTAATCTTTTCACTCGAAATATTTTCACTTGGAGGACAATTTCACTTGGATGACTATATTTTCACTCGGGTGATAATAAGTTCACTTGGACGGCAAACTTCCACTCGATCGGTAAATTTTCAATCGGATGGTAAGCTTTTCACTCGGATTTCCCGACTGAAAACATAGCCTGGTCTTGATTTGCCTCTCCAGGTCTCATACGACCTTGGATTGAGACGAATTATATATGAAAATCGATCGGCTCGATGAGACGAAACTTTCTCGTATTGAAGGTTTTTCGATTCAATGCATTCTTGAGGGCCGAATTGCTTGGGCGACCCATCAGATAGGGTGTCTGGTACCCCACGCCATATTTCCATTTAGGCTCGATCTGCAGTGTATTGTCTCTAACTTTTGCATATGAACTCAGATTGAGATGATTTATATATGAAAATTGATCGACTCGACGAGAAGAAGACAACCCATGTTGAGTGCTTCTTCATCCATGGTCTTCTTGAAGGTGTAATCGGCCAAAGACCACTCGGAACACTAAATTCTGCCACTCGGAGTACAAGTTTGGCCCCTAAGATGAGGTCGGATGACAATAACCTGAACATCAAAGTTGTTCCACTCGGCGACGTGAAACTTTTCATGCTGAAAACCCTTTCACTCAAGGATATCTTACTTTGCTTTTATGTCGTGCCAAAATCTAATGTCAACACTCTGAGGAAGGGGTGAATCGGAAATCCCACGCCTCTCAGCAGGAAGGAAACAAAGCATACCCGCTCCCCTTTAGTAGGATTGGGGAAGTTCTCCGTCAGGGCTTCGCCATTTATAGAAGTTAATCCTGCCCGAACGGGCACTAGATCCAGGGAAGGAAGATATCCCTGCGTCTGAAGCATGGTCAACTAGGCATGGGATACCGAGCAGCTCTCCCAATCACCTTTTTGAGGGTCATGGGGGCGTGAGGTAGAACTAGGAGCACCAGCCAATGTTTGAATGGTTTCCTATGGCGAGCTCTAAGGATTTTTCGTCTAGTGAGGAATGGCATCTGAGATTCAATCTCTTTAAATAGACGCCTTCCCTAGTTGGACAAGGGGTTGCCTGTAAAAACGCTCAGACCCTTAATATTCACTCGACGCGTGGAGGCCGAGGCGACAACGGCACATAAGGTGAAGGATATGGTATTTAATGTAAAAGTCGAACTATACGAAGTATAATGGGGAACCCGCCTTGCAAAACTGAAGACATGAAGACGGATACAACATCGTCATTGAAGGCAAGTTCGGGGGCTACTGAGGGAGTCCTGGATTATGAGGTCCTCGGGGAGCCGGCCAATGTGGCATGGGCCGGACTGATGGGCCGTGAAGATACAAGACAGAAGGCCTTCTCCCGTGTCCGGATGAGACTCTCCTTTGCATGGACGGCAAGCTTGGCGTCCGGATATGTGGTTTCCTTCCTCTGTAAACCGACTTTGTATAACCCTAGTCCCCTCCGATGCCTATATAAACCAGAGGGGTTGGACCGTAGAGACAATCATAATCATACATGCTAGACATCTAGGGTTTAGCCATTACGATCTCGAGGTAGATCAAATCTTGTAACCCCTATACTCATCAAAGTCAAACAAGCAGGAAGTAGGGTATTACCTCCATAAAGAGGGTCCGAACCTGTGTAAACATCGTGTCCCCTGTCTCCTGTTATCTTCTATCCTTAGACGCACAGTTCGGGACCCCCTACCCGAGATCTGCCGGTTTTGACACCGACACCCTTCCCTTTTTGAAATGCTTTTCCCCTAGATCAAGCTAGCTCATTTTCCTCTCTTGCATCGGCACTGTACATTCATAACATAAAACGAGAACAGCGGTAGCCATCTGGTACTGCCAAGAAACCTCTACACTGTCCTTATCGCCTCCTTAACAATGTCTCCCCATAACAAAAGTAGCATGATCTTCTTTAGCTTAGGCAAAGATTGATTATTGGAAGCATTAATCATGTCATGTTGCTTTCGAACACTATTAGATCTATTCGTGATTCTTGCATGCGACAGAAGTAAGAACATAACCCCAGGTTTTCTCACATGCCCAGCTTTCTCTTTCAGTATTAGTTGCTGGCTGTTAGGTATATAACTGGCCGCCTGACCGGCTGCTGGTAAGAGCATTTACAACCGGGCGTCTCAAACCCCTTTTATACACCCGAGCGGATGGCTGATCACTGACTGGTTGAAAAAACCCGACCCAGACGGGCTCCTTATACCCTGTCCTAAACGCCTGGGCTAACCGACACCCCTCATATCCAACCCAAATCTGAGCGGATATGGGCAGGCCCTGGCGCGCCCAGGCGCATCCGTCACGTGGTATCCGGCCCATGTTTGGCCATCCCGACGCCACATATATTTGTCCCATGCACTACACGGAGCAAACCCTAGCCACTCCACTCCAGTCCACTCCCTTCCGCCCCATGCTCCCTTCCGGAGATCTCCAGCCCTTTCCGGCATGTCAGACAGTGGATCTGACTTCGACCACTCCGGATCCGTCAACTAGGGTATCGTCCCATGTGAAATGGAGGAGGCTATGGTTGTGCATTGTCCTTCACCACTCTCGAGAGGAGTGCGCCTGCAGGGCTAAGCCCAAGGGGCAAACTGGTGGCACATGCTATAGGGTCCAAAACTATTTTCAGTACTAATTATCAGAAATTTGGCCCAAGGCATCAGGGTGGCCCATCAAGGGGCCACATGGCCGATGGAAGAAGCTCGCACGACCGCACCAGGCTCTTGGCTTCGCTTCTAGCAGCCCACTGCCCACGTCACGTATACACTCGATCTCGGAACCTCATATTTGGTGATGTACGCGCCAGGGAATAAGGGAGCACCCCCCTCCCCCGGCGTGCCCACCTGGGTCAACCAATGTGCGGGGCGGGAAACCAGAAGCACCTTGGTTTTTTCTGACTTTTTCTATTTTTTCCTTTTTAAAAATAATTTGGTATTTGAAAAAAAGTTGCAAATTGTGAAATGTTCGTGAATTCAAAAATTGTTCATGATTTGAAAACATGTTCAGGAAATGATAAATGCTCATGGATTCAAAAAATGTTCACCGAATTAAAAAACAGTTATTGAATTCAAAAAATGTTCGTAATTGCAAAAGAATAAACATTTTTAATTTGAATGTATATTTTGATGAACAATTTTGTATCAACATTTTCTAATAATGATGAACATTATTTGAACTTGATGCACAAATTTTGTATTCAAGAACATTGTTTTTGAAAAATGGGTGAACAATATTGGAATTCAATGATTTTTTTTGAATTTTATGAACATTTTTCAAAAGTAGATTAACAAATTTGGAGGTTGATGAATTTTTTTAGTTCGACGAACTAATTTGGAATTTTTATGAATAGTTTTAAAATCCGATGAACAAAAAAATGCGTGTGTATTTGAAAAGAAAATTCGCAAAAAGGTGAAAAGTACTCAATTTCACAAAAATGCTTATCAATTTGAAAAATGTTTAGAAATTTATAAAATGTTCAATGATTTCAATAAATGTTCCTAATTTCAACAGTTGTTCATGATTTAAATTTTTTTCACAGATTTGAAAGAGTTTTGCAAATTAAATATGAAAAATAAAAATAAAACGTAATATAAACTAAAAATGCAATATGAAAAAAGAAGAAGAAAGAAAAATAAAAAGGAAAAAAAGAAGGTAAAGGAAAAACCGAAAGGAAAGAAAATTCGTTCAGGGAAGGTTCTAGAACTTTCCCAAAACCAAGGGGAAGAAATATGTTAATGGGTCGGCCCAAAGGAGGATCAAACGCTGGAGGGGCTATGCGCTACATCGCTAGGGCGTGCCCTGCGCGCCATAGGAACCCCCCCTCGATCTTGTTGATCCATGCACACACATGAATGATTAGGGAGATGAATCGATCCATCTCCCTTTTCTCTTTGAAAAAAACTCGTAAACAAGATGTGGACTTCGCACATTATGTGCAACAAGGACGTGCGTTGGAGGTTATCAATGCTTCCACCGCCACCGCTGCCTAGGTCGAACTAGGATGCTTGTGCGTACACATCAAACTGGTGGATCTATGGGGCATACCTATATCGTCATAACTTGATGATTTGTCGGGGAGGATTCTCTACACACTTGTTGTCCCCTAGCAAGAATAGCTAGGGTTTCCTGTCCTCTAGCGGCTTCTGTCGCCGAGAGTTTTTTCCTTCACAGTTCCTCGTTGCACCTACGTACTGTTGGCGACAATGGAAGTTCTTTCTTGGAATTGTTCACGACATGCTCTCAACGACGGTAGTACGTGAGCTATTGGATCTTCAAAGGCGTGTGAGAGCAGACGTGATCTTTTTGTCTGAATCTCATCTGAAAGAAGTTAAGGTAGTTGAGTTGAGGATTAAGTTTGGGTTCGATTCCCTTCATGTTATTGAAAGCGGTGGCCACTCTGGTGGCCTCGTTTTGTTTTATAATAATAAGAAGGAAGTGGTTCTGAACTATATGACACCATATTTATCGACTATTAGAAGGACGGGGGTGATGAGAATATATTTGTGGAATTGTTTCAATAATATTTGAAATAGTTCCAAGAGGATCCGGAAGTGTTTCAGGGTCACCAAAACGGTTTTGGTGAATATCGGGTAATACCGGGTATTACTGACACACACACACACACACACACACACACACACACACACACACACACACACACACACACATATTTATATATATATATAATATGGTCTAAAATATTTAGAACTATTTTATATTTAATTGAATATCAACGGGCCTAAAAAGGCCAAGTGATGGAAGGCAACTTGGGGCAAAAGGGCCCAAGTGGGAAAGTGCCTCCTTTGGCCAAATTGGGGAAGGGGAGGAGTCAGACTCCTCCTCCCCTAGGCCGGCGCACCAAGGGGGACTCCTCCCCCCTTGGTAGCAGCCCTCCCTCTCCCTCGAACCTATATATACTAGGGGATTTTGCTCTTTTGTATATACAAGTTTTGGAGCCTCCTCTAGTTCTTCTAGTTCTTGCTCTAGTTTATCCTACTTGACTAATTAGAGCTTGAGTAATCCTCTTGTCCTCATAATTAGAAGCCCTATGTGGTTTTAATCTCCTCCCTCTAGGTTGGCGATGATTAGCTATAGACGGCGAAGCGCTGCTGAATCGTGAAGGTTGCACGCTTGCAATCAAGTAGAGATGCCATGCTTTCGGTCTTCAGTCCGAGGGACTGTTTGTGGGCGGTACAAGGGATCGTTCGTTCATGGTTCGAGAAAATCCAAGTATGATCTACACCGACACGTTCTTCAACTGGGTGATGGTAACGCTCGTGATCCCAACCCGTTATGCATCATATTGATCTTGGGTGATTGTAGGCGCGATTTTTTTTTGTTTTCCACTTTGTTTCCCAACAAGTGGAGGAACCAGACCTAGAGGTATGGAACAAGGTGATTCCTAAAGTGTCAAATGCAATGAATGATAGTTTGATAAAGCCTTATTCTTTCGACGAAATGATGAAGCTCCTGGTTTGGTTCTGATGTGCTTCATGCAATTTTCTTTAAGAAGTGTTGGTATTTTTTGGGCAATTCTTTGACTTCACAAGTTTTATATGCAATAAATAGTAAGGTGATTCCGGAAGGGTGGAATGACACGGTGATTGTTACGATACCGAAAGTTGAAAACCCAAAGCTAACTATGTAATATAGACCAATCATTTATGCAATATCCTTAGGTAGTCTCCATAGTGATTGCCATACGTTTGAAATTTTTCCTAGAAGATATTATTTCTCCAGCCCTAAGTGTCTTTCTACCTAGAAGGCTATTCACTGATAATATCTTACCAGCTTACGAGAGTATGCATGCAATTAGAAATAAGAAGAAGGGCAAGTGGAGTTACCGTGCAGTTAATTTGGACATGTATAAAGCATATGATCATGTTGAATGGTGATTTCTACATGGTATGCGGACTCATTTGGCTTTCTATGTTGAGTTTGTGTATTTGTTGATGGCATGTCTTCAATAAATCACATATAATGTGATATTTGATAATCAAGAGACAAATTATTTCATTCCTGAAAAGGGGACTCCAGCAGGGAGAACCTCTCTCCCCTTATTTGTTCTTGATTTGCGTAGAAGGTCCGTCTAGTCTTCTGGCTCATAGAGAGGAGGTTCGTGGCATTGAAGGTGTCGGGGTTTGCATAACTGCACCATCATTTTCTCACTTGTTATTTTGCTGATGATGCCCGATCCTTATGAAAGCTAATATGACTAATGCAACCTCATTGAGGCAAGTTCTAGATCAATATTGTGCAAGTTCTGGCCTATTGGTGAGTGAAGCAAACTGCAATATCTATTTTTTGTCCTAATGTTAATGTTGACCCGAAGGCAGATATTTTTAGGGCGATAAATATTATGTGTGAAGCTTCGTCAGATAAATACCTTGGTTTATCGTCTGTGGTATGGGTTGACAAAGTGACAACTTTGTTCATCTGTTGGAGAGAATAATAAACAGATTGAAAAGCTGGAAAAAAATCTTGCCGATGGGAGGGAAGGAAATATTATTAAAGGCGGCGATTCAATCTATCCTTGTGTTTGCCATGTCGGTTTTTTAATATCCAAAGAAACTATGCATGCAAACGACAGATGCAATGGCTGAGTTTTCGCGTTGAGACACGGAGGAAAAGAAACGTATGCACTGGATGACCTGGCGGATAATGTGTGTCCCTAAGAAAGATAGAGGTATGTGCTTTCGTGACCTGCACTATTTTAATTGGGATATGTTGGCGAAGCAATCCCTAAGACTCGTGTAACCTCCTGATTCTCTGTGGGCTCAAGTGCTTCAAGCAAAATACTACCCAAACTACAACTTGCTTAAGGCAGGATTGAAAAAGGATCGTCTTTTACTTGGCAAAGCATTGTTGCTGGTTTTAACATCTTCTGAAGAGGTCATATCTAGAGAGTGGGTACAGGTGAGATGATCAACATTTGGGAGGATTTTTGGATCCCAGGAAGCCAGTCTCTCATGGTCCAAACACCTAAAGGCCATATATTTTGCCAAACAATTGATGAGCTTATAGACCCATTGAGAACTAGATGAGGTGTTAATTCGAGATATCTTTTATCAGATTGATGTAGAAAGGATTCTTTGGATCCCTCAAAGTGAGCAACTTGATGATGATTTTGTGGCATGGAATTACACCAAATCATATACCTTTTCTACACTCGGCATACAATATTGAATGGGAACATTCCCATCGACATAGATGCGCAAGATCTGATGGTAACGGGACGTCCGCACGTAGTCCAGTTTGGGATATCTTATGGAAGCTACGGGTGCCTAGTAAAGTCAAAAATTTCGCATGGAAAGCTCTATATAGAATAATACCGGGCCTATCTATCTTAGCAAATAGACATATTCCAGCTTCAGCACAATTCCTAGTTTGTTCTAGGGGTCAAGAGGACATCAAGCATTTGATATTCACATGTGCACGTGTGAAGCAAGTAAAAATCGTGTTGGGCTTGATGCAGGTAATTGATGAAGCAGCTTGCGTTGATAGATCGAGTTCTATAGTGCTATTGGAACTTCTGCGTCAGCCAAACAACAAGTCACCTGTTCTTTTCTTCTTGGTCATGTCGGATTTAAATAATTAATCATTGTGCAAGCCGGGTACATTTGGTGGCAGAGAGTTGGTGGAAGGAGAAGTTGCAGCTTTTGCCGCCACGAACAGCTTTTGCAATTCAAGCTCTGGCAAGCAATTGTGGGGGAGCTCACTTGAGTGCAAAGTTAAATGAAATAACATGGTGTAAACTTCCAAAGAACACATACAAGCTTAATTATGGGCGATAGCTCGGGTGGTGCTGGAGCACGCATGATTGGTGCAACTATGGTACGCCACTGCAATCCGGAAATGAATTATGTGGCGCACAAAAGCGATGCTATTCTGACGTATGAGTTACGTAAATCGTACGTACTCCTCTTCCCATAATGTTAGGCGCATTAGTTTTTGCATGAAAATTAGCACAAGCTTACTTGCGTGATCCAATCTCAAATGAAGAGGATATTGTAAGGTAACCGCACGATAGACCTAACCAACAATTTATTTTCCATTCCAGAAAATTAGGGATTGTTAGTGATGGCCGTAACTGAATGAGAGCTAAAGGCAGGTGTGTCTTAAATTATGGGATTGCATGAAAATCTTATATGGCTAAGATTTTGGGAAGGAGAGAGTACTTAGTTGACTTGGTTAACGGTTGTTAGCATTTTTTTCTCAAGGTAGTTATTCCTTCCCTCACAGTATGTAAGACTAGGGTAAAACTCTTACGCACGAGTAGGATTTCTGGGCACACAATTTGACTAGACATGCTTTTAATTCGAATTCTTCCATTTTTTGTGATGATATTCCTCCTAGCTTTTTTTTATGTATCTATATTAGAGTTAACATAAAATGCGCCATAAAGGCTTTCCCTTAAAAAAAACTCACATGCCACAGCCCCATATGTGATTCGAGATCGACCTGGAAAAAGGAAACCTGCAAATGGCAATGCCTATGTTAGGACTTCTATTTTGCGGTTTTTGTGAATTTTTTCTTATCCATATACCTCTGACAAGACAAGCACACAAAAGTGCAAGGAGAGCATTTCCAGTATCCTTAACCTCATCAAGGACGTTGGATATGCTTTCCTTACGTGTTTCTCTTGCTTCTCTCCATAATACTTGGATTTTCTTTTTATAAGCGGCATACTTGCTTCTCTTGAGCAATATTTTTTGCTAATGATTGTAAACGACGTCTGACGTGCTCATCTCGTACTCTTGGGGTTCTGTTTGCCTATACAGTATTATTTTGGCATCTTCAACCTTCGAACGCGTGCCTGTTATCTGTTTCGAGGTTGGTTGGAACCAGACGGGACAGAGAAGCGCCCCTGTTGGCACACATGCAGGACTGCCATCTCACGTGTACACGGAACGCATGGATCAATCTGACCTAACATGCTTGTCCTCCTTCCAACTAAATTATGGGCAACGTAGACGTGAGCGCAACCAGATTTCTGCCAGCGCCGAGCTCCTCTAACGTGTAGCAACGGGTTGGCCTTGAACACCATCCACCAGTAGTCACCGCACTGTTGGCGTCCGGGTCTCCGGCCGGGGGGCTCGCACATGCCGTCGCCGGGAGGGACCGGGACTGTGTCCGTCCGTGTGCGGGTGCTGAGGGCTTGAATTGATTGCTGCATGTAACTACTAGCATATAATGATCTCCATGTACCTGTACCCCCTTCCCGGCAAATCAAGAAAAGCAAAGGCATCATGGCTACTGCTATGCTATGGAGATCATGGTTTCTTTTTCTCAGGTTGACAGCAGTGCCAATAACTGTAGGTACACGTCTCCTCTCCTAGGACGGGATGCACGCACAACCGCAAACCTGTTAGGGATTGCTCCCAATTTTCATTTCTGGAAACTGATAATTCAAACTGTTGGAAACGAGAGTTTGGCAATGCTACAAGATGTATTGATCGGTGTATAGCACACGTATATATGAAGTATATAGTGGGCCTCAACCTTAACTATACAAGGACTAGGAGGTGGGCCGAG
>NC_041385.1:736376591-736437350 GCF_002162155.2 Triticum dicoccoides
CGAAGCATCGCCGGAGACGCAAAGACTGGACCTGAACTCCTCGAAGATACAAGTAGGCTGTCCTTTCGTCATGACATCGGCGAACTGTTGCGCCGTCGGGACTTGGAGGACCCGGATGCGCCCCAGAGCCACCTGCTCATGAACAAAGTGTATGTCAAGCTCAATGTGCTTCGTTCGACGATGATGGACTAGGTTGGCAGAGAGGTACACGGCAGAAATGTTGTTGCAGTAGACGAGCGTGGCCTTGTGAACATCACAAAGCAACTCCTGTAGCATCTGACGAAGCCAAGAGCATTCAGCAACGTCATTAGCCACTGCCCGATACTCTGCCTCGGCACTCGAGTGGGAGACTGTGGGATGTCTCTTGGATGACCAAGAGATGCGGGATGGCCCAAGGTAGACACAGTACCCCGAGGTTGAGCACCGTGTGTCCGAGCAGCCAGGCCAGTCCGCATCGGAGTAGGCAACGATGTCGATGGAGGCGGAGACCGTCAGTGTAAGTCCCATGGACTGGTTGCCGCGTATGTAACGAAGGATACGCTTCACCAGGGTCTAGTGGGAGCCGCGCGGAGCATGCATGTGAAGGCGTTGGAGACGTCCAACTACTATGCTATGGAGATCATTGTTCCTTTTTCTCATGTCGATAGCAGAGCTAATAACTATAGGTACTGATAGACCCACTAGATCGTATGGGTCAGTGATTTCCGATAGTGGGGTGTAGAGTATTACCTTCTCCTGCACTTGAGGTTCTCCCGCCAGTGCCGGCCATGGTGAAGCAGTTGCCGGTGATGGCAGAGAGATGGCTGCGGCGGTGTGCTTCCCGTGAGCACCGCGCTAACCCTAGATCGGCAGGGAGTATCAGTGGGGTTTGTGGCAGCGATTAACCTCGCAAGTCATGCCCCGGTCCCCACCTCTGTTTATATAGCACGGGTCACAGGGGCCCACCAACCTTAGTTTGGTTGGACGCCCCCGATCAGGGCGCGATGCAAGGGCCCGTTCGACCCGCTGGGCTTGAACGGGAGAGAGATCAACCTAATATTCTCCCCCTTGATCTTAATTTTACTTTTAACCTTATACTTTCTAGTTTATTTGTTTCATCACATATTGATACATAGAGCATGTTTCATCGTCACAGCTTAATTGTCGATAGAATCATACAGCTACAACATATGTTTTGTTCAGAAACAAATTCTGTTCCTTTTGGGCCTATCCAGGAATCATAAGACTTTTCCTTAAACCCATGTCGGCTAAGTGTTCCTTGAATTTTATCTTTTGTGGTAAGCCTTTCGTTAGCGGATTAGTAAGCATATCCTTTGTCCTTATATGCTTGAGACTTATAGTTTGATCTTGGATTTTATCTTTCACAACATAATACCTTATCTCTATTGTTTTGGCAGCATTACTCGACTTGTTGTTGTGAGCGTAAAATACTGCGGGCTGGTTGTCGCAGTACATCTTTAGTGGTTTGTGAATACAATCTACCACTTTCAAGTCGGGTATAAATTTCTTTAGCCATATCGCCTGCCCCGTGGCCTCGAAGCATGCTATAAATTCTGCATACATCGTGGATGATGCAACTATCGATTGTTTGGAGCTTTTCCACGAAATAGCTCCCCCAGCAAGGGTGAATACGTATCCTGACATGGATTTTCTATCATCTCTGTCCCCCGCAAAATCTGCATCTGAATACCCTTTTATCTCTAGGGAATCACTTCTCTTGTATATTAGCATGTAGTCCTTCGTGCCTTGCGCATAACGCTATGCTTTCTTTACCATCTTCCAGTGCTCTATGCATGGATTCTCTTGATATCTACCGAGTACCCCTGGTGATAAAAGCTAAGTCAGGGCGAGTGCACACTTGTGCATACTGTAAGATGCCAACAGCTGAAGCATATGGTACTGCTTTCATTTGATCGATCGTGTACTGGTTCTTGAGATATTGGAATTTCCCAAAACTATCACCCTTGACTATAGGAGCAGGTGTGGCTTTACTCGCATGCATATTATACTTTTTAAGAACCTTTTCTAAATATGTCTTTTGAGATAGTCCTAAGACTCCATTGTTCCTATCTCGGTGAATTTCTATGCCCAAAACATATGATGCTTCACCAGGATCTGTTGTGTCAAAATTTGAGGATAAAAACTTCTTTGTTTCTTGTAGTAGACTAACATCACTGCTAGCAAGCAGGATATCATCCACATACAAGATTAGGAAAATATATTTCCCATTTTTTAACTTTGCATAAATGCAGTTATCCTCAATATTTTCTTTAAATCCAAAACTTTTAATCGTTTGATTAAACTTTAAATACCACTGTCTAGAAGCTTGCTTTAATCCATAAATGGATTTCTTCAGGCGGCATCCCATATTTTCCTTGCCTTACATGATAAAACCATTGGGTTGTTTCATGTAGACATTTTCTTTTAAATCCCCGTTGAGAAATGTCGTCTTTACATCCATTTGATGTAACTCTAAATCAAAATGAGCAACTAATGCCATTATGATTCTAAGGAATCCTTACATGAGACTGGAGAAAATGTCTCATTTTAATCTATCCCTTCTCTCTGTGTAAATCCTTTTGCCACAAGTCTTGCTTTATACTTTTCTATATTCCCTTTAGAGTCATACTTAGTTTTGTAGACCCATTTACAGCCTACTGTTTTGGCTCCTTTAGGAATTTCCTCTAAGTCACAAACATCTTTGGAACTCATCAATTTCATCTCGTCTTCCATTGCCTTCATCCACTTAAATGAATGAGGGCTTCTCATGGCTTCTTCATATGAGGTGGGATATTTTTTCATATGAACCATTTCTGTGCTATAAACTTTAAAGTCAGTAGAAATAGCTGACTTTCTTGGTCTTGTAGACCTTCTAAGAGCCTCAGTTTCTGGCACATCCTGCGCCTCAAATTCTGGCACTTCTTCTAAAATTTGCTGCTGCACCTCCCTTTCATGCTCAACAACGGGTTCAGTCGGCTCCTGACGGGCAGGTTTCGGGTCTACCCCCATAGTTGTCATGGGTGGAGTTGCAACTGGTAGTGAGAAAAATGGCTCCTGAATCATCGGATTAGGTGCATGCACCCTCTTCTCCTCAAGATCAATTTTCTGAGCTACCAATCTTCCCCTCATCATTTCATCCTCTAAGAAGACTGCATGTCTTGTTTCTACAAACTTTGTATATCTGTCTGGGCAGTAGAAACGAAAACCCTTTGACCTGTCGGGATAGCCAATGAAGTGGCAACTCACTATTTTGGGATCTAACTTTGTAATGTTTGGATTAAACATTTTGGCCTCAGCAGGGCACCCCCACACCCTGAAGTGTTGTAGGGAGGGCACTCTTCCTGTCCACAGCTCATACGGTGTTTTGGGCACCGACTTGCTCGGTACTCTGTTGAGAATGTGAATGGCGGTTTTAAGCGCCTCCATCCATAATCCCAACGGCAAGGTGGAGTAACTCATCATGTTGTGCACCATATCCATAAGTGTACGGTTGCACCTTTCAGCTACTCCATTTTGCTGAGGCTCAGCCGACATTGAATACTAGGCTACTATGCCAGTCTACTGCAAGAACTTTACAAAAGGTCCAGGGACTTGGCCATATGGAGTGTGCCGACCGTAGTACTCTCCCCCACGGTCGGATCTTACTATCTTTATTCTTTTATCATGCTGATTTTCTACTTCAACTTTGAATATTTTAAATTTATCCAACGCTTCAGCTCTTTCTTTGATTGGATAAATATATCCATAGTGAGAGTAGTCATCTGTGAATGTTATGAATGAATCATATCCATCCACACTTTTCAACGGAAATGGTCCACAAATATCAGTGTGAATGATTTCTAGTAGTCATCTGTGAATGTTATGATTGCACCCTTTTTGATTTGTTTTATATACTTTCATTTAATGCAATCTATGCATTATTCTAAGTCTGAGAATTCTAACAGAGGAACAATTTCAGTTTTGACTAATCTTTCTATTCTCCCCTCGGAAATATGGCCCAAGTGACAGTGCCAAAATTTCGATGAGTCAAATATTCTCTTTCTTTTCTTTTTTTTCTTTATTCAACGCGGAAACATGTTCTTTCACATTGCATACAAAATAAACTTTTTCACAAAGTGATAACAAATAAAGCTCATCGTGTAGTAAAGCATCACCCACATAAGCATTATTTAACCATATGGCACACTTGCCATGTCCAAAAAAAATTCATAATTATCTTTGTCCAAACAAGAAACACTAATTAAGTTTCTATGACATGATGGAATAAATAAAACATCTCTAAATAGAAGATTGAATCAATTAGCTAACTCCAAGGAGATGCCACCGACAACTTCAACTTCTGCTTCAACTCCGTTTGCTACTTCAATGCGTCTTTCACTTCTTTGCGTAGTCCGCGTCGAATGGAATCCCTGTAAAGAATTTGCAACATGAACAGCTGCTCCTGAGCCAATCCACCAAGTGGATTTTCTAAACTATGTATACAAGGATTCATTTACAAAGGAAACTATATTGTTACCTCTTTTTGCCATGATTGACTTCAGCCAATCAGGGCAGTCTTTCTTGTAATGCCTGGTCTTCTTATAGTGGAGACAAGCGTCTTTGTCCACTGGAAAAGGTTGTTGCTGACGCTGATGCTAATAGGGAGCTTTTCCTTGAGGCTTTGAAGGAGAACCTTTGTAATTCTTTTTCTCGTTGTCCTTCACATAGTTGAGTGAACCACCATGTGAGGCTTTGAATCTGTCCTCTTCTTGGACACACATTGCTATTTTATTTTCAATGTCCCATGATCCATGTGACATATTGTAGTTTACAAGAAAGGTTTCAAACTCCTTTGGCAGTGAAGCCATGACCAGGTGGAGCAGGAACTTTGGTTTGATCTCCACATCCTCATCCATGGGCTTGAGCTTTGCTGTCATGTTGCTCATCCTGAGGATGTGCTCTCTTGTTCCATGACTACCTCCAGTGTAGTTCTCTGTCACCAGTTGCTTCAGCACCTGGGTCGCATATAACTTTGAAGAGCCACAACTGGCTCTTTATCTTTGTAAGCAACTCCCCTGCGGAAGTGCACTCTGCAATTGAGTCCACTATGGTGGTTCAATTGTATTCTTTATAAATGCCATGCATTTTTTGTTTGCATTGACCCACTTTTGGTTTTTAATGGAATATCTCATCTCCACTGGAGCATGATATTTTTTCTTCTTCTCCCACGCATCATCATCATCAGTGGCCTGTCTGACTGGCTCTGTAGGTCTGACCGGCTGTGGTTCATCCACAGCCCCGTCCAGGTCAGCATAGACAAATGCCAGGTCTACTTTCTTCCTCCACTCAGAGTAGTTGTCACCTCTGAGTGTGGGAACATCTTTTAGGCAACTCATCAAGTGGAAGCCTCCTAAAATCACAATTTAAGTGAGATTAGTATAACAATCATATGCATTAATCTAACGTTGGTCAAATTAAACATAAAATTGTCTATGCAATTAAATCTATATTACCATTAGGCAAAATATTAGAAATAAATGCACCTTTAATTTCAATAATAAAACATGATCATGTTATTAATAACGTTGGTCATAAAAAATAACATAATCATATTCATTTTAATAATCACTTTAACATGCTCTTAAAAAAACTTAATTCTATCTAAACTTTTATTTTCTTTATAAAATGAGCACTACTAATTATTTACGCAGCGGAAAAACATGAATAAAAAATTCATGAACTTTTACTCTTTACAAAAAAAAATTGACCGAATAAAAAATCATGAACTTTCTTATTTTCTTTATGAAATTTATGAACATTTATTTTCGGTAAATTTTCTAATCTCTGAAAAATCAAAATTAGCAGTAGCAGAGCCCAGCACACGTGGCCCGCAGCAGAAAAAGCCGGCCCACGGCCTGGCCTGCGGGCTGGGATGTGGCCTCGGCCCAACGCCTGCGCACGCGCCGGTGTCGTCGGCCTCGTCCACTTTCGGCCCATCGGCCCAGTCTGGCGCTAGGGTTACAATCTCAGCCGTCCGCTGAGATCCGACGGCCACCCGCGGTTCTAGCCCGAACAAAATGCCAGCCGACTGAACCCCGACCGAACCCTTGTCCATTTTTTTATGATGATATTCCTCCTAGCTTTATTTTTGATGTATCTATATTAGAGTTAAAATATAATGCGCCATAAAGGCTTTCCCTTAAAAAAAACTCACATGCCACAGCCTCACGTGTGATTAAAGATCGACTCGGAAAAAGGAAACCTGCAAATGGCAATGCCTATGTTAGGACTTCCGTGTTGCGGTTTTTATGAATTTTTTCTTATCCATATACCTCTGACAAGACAAGCACAAACAAATGCAAGGAGAGCATATCCAGCATCCTTAACCTCATCAAGGACGTTGGATATGCTTTCCTTACGTGTATCTCTTGCTTCTCTCCATAATACTTGGATTTTCTTTTTAAGCGGCATACTTGCTTCTCTTGAGCAATATTTTTTGCTAATGATTGTAAACGACGTCTGACGTGCTCATCTCGTACTCTTAGGGTTCTGTTTGCGTATACAGTATTATTTTGGCATCTTCAACCTTCGAACGCGTGCCTGTTATCTGTTTCGAGGTTGGTTGTAGCCAGACGGGACAGAGAAGCGCCCCTGTTGGCACACATGCAGCACTGCCATCTCACGTGTACACGGAACGCATGGATCAATCTGACCTAACATGCTTGTCCTCCTTCCAACTAAATTATGGGCAACGTAGACGTGAGCGCAACCAGATTTCTGTCAGCGCCGAGTTGGCCTTGAACATCATGCACCAGTAGTCACCGCACTGTTGGCGTCCGGGTCTCCGGCCGGGGGGCTCGCACATGCCGTCGCCGGGAGGGACCGGGACTGTGTCCGTCCTGTGGGGGTGCTGAGGGCTTGAATTGATTGCTGCATGTTACTACTAGCATATAATGATCTCCATGTACCTGTACCCCCTTCCCGGCAAATCAAGAAAAGCAAAGGCATCATGGCTACTGCTATGCTATGGAGATCATGGTTCCTTTTTCTCAGGTTGACAGCAGTGCCAATAACTGTAGGTACACGTCTCCTCTCCCAGGACGGGATGCACGCACAACCGCAAACCTGTTAGGGATTGCTTCCAATTTTCATTTCTGGAAAATGATAATTCAACGGAAATGCTAACGCCCACACGTGTGGGCGTTCACCATCTCGACCACACGCAAGCATCACCGTTGGCAACTTTGTGCACGAATCTTGGCACAATCCGGTCGGTTTTCTGCGCCACGTAGGACGAAGCGCGTGTGCGGTGTGCCAGACAGTTCGCCCGCACGTTGGTTGCCCTCCCGCGGTCAGCGGTTGCCACTCGGGGCGTGCGGTGGAACTGCAATGCGCCCGCACGCCACGCTCCGACCGCGGTTGACGTCAAACACGTCGCACACCTCTGCCCCCTCTCCCCTCACGGTTCCATTTACTCACCCCGCACCGCATTTACTGGCAGAACCCACTCGCACTTCAGACCATTGGAGGAGAAGGCGAGGGGAGAAGGCGACGGCGGAGGCGGAAGAATCGACGGTGTTCGCGGCCGTCGGTGGTGCTCGCCGGAACGGAGCGGCTTCGCCGGAGCGCCCGTGGGTTGAAGGTAATGCTCGCTACAACTCTCGCGACCCCTTCCTGCATTTTCCCCCCTTCGCTCCCTGTTCGATTCCTCGATCGAGATTTGTAGTGATTCAGGCGATTTGGCGATGTGTCGGTGTTCCCGCCGGTGGCGAAGTCGTCTGCTAGCCGTTTTTAGTGGCACCGGGTAGTTTCGTCGCCGCCGCGGCGGCGGCCTCGTCGGTGTGGTTATGCCTGTCCGGAGGCACGCACTAGTCTTGCCTTTGGATTGGACAGGTGTCTCCCGGTTTGTTTGATGCGCATTGGTTCGAATTTGTGTTTGCGATCAGTTCGGGTGAGAACTTTGAGGTTGAATTTGAAGTCGCTGTAGTTACCATTGAACCCTAGATCTAGTTAGTTGGGTTTTGAAACTGTTGTATGAGGCGAACTTGGTAGGTTGATTAACAATCATGATTGTATGGCAACTAACTTCCTGAACAAATGTGATAGTTGCCACAAACGTGTTTTCCCATGCGGCAACAAATTACTGAAATGACTGTGATAGTTGCCACACATAAGCTTTCCCATGCGGCAACTATTTTTTTTGAATGACTGTGATAGTTGCCACATACATGCTCTTCCATGTGGCAACTAAATTTGCTGAATTACTGTGATAGTAGCCACAAACATGCTTTTTCATTATGGCAACTAAATTTTCTGAATGATTTGTGATAGTTGCCACACTGTGATAGTTGCCACGATCGGTAGTTAATGCAGTTTCAGCAGCCAACTACACTGGACGACAACTAATGTGCACATCAAGTGTGCCTGTTGCCACTTGGATAGTATATTCACGTCGCAAATAGAATGTGAACACACTGTCTGTTGCCATACTGCAGATAGGACAGTGTGGCAAATTGGCTGCATAATGTGGCAACCAAATTTGTATATCAATTGTGTTAGATGCCATACATATGTTTTGCATGTGGCAAGTTTTTGGCTGACCACATCATGTTTATTGCCATGCTACTGTCAGTACAATGTGGCAAATTCATTGTACTGCAGGCGCAATTTTTTTTGTTTTGTTTTTGCCAAAAAGACTTTGTGCTATCTAAACACACTATGGCAATTTTTGAGGTTCTTGATTAGATGTGGTTTCATCGCTTTTTTTGTAGTATGTGTTGCATTTCAGCATGGCAATTTCACCGTAGCACATTTCTGCTGCTGTGGCAGTTATCACTGTGGCAATTTTTTCAGGTTCTTGATTAGATGCTTACCTATTTGCATTTTTACATTTCCACCATGACAATTTGGTCTGTTCCTATCTCAGCAGAATGGCTCGTGGCGATCATCAAAATGATGATGATGATTTCATGGATCCACCACAGCATAATCAGGCAACTGCACGGAGAAAAGAGGGTGATGAGGTAAATGGGTGACACCTCGAGCTTGCACGTCTGACACGAACTAAAATTTCATGACATTACAAAACATGGCAACAACTGATCACTTTTTCGCAAAACATGGCAACAACTGATCACTTTTTGTCTGTTTTTTGCAGAAGAAGAAACGTATTCGCAACAGAGCCTCCCAAGAACGACTGACTGCGTTGACTGACAAATTCACCGACGATCAGAAGGGAGCTGCTGCTGAGATGGGTATGCACGCTATGATGGATGTCCGGTGCACGAACCTTGTCAACCCTGTATGCGACTGGCTTGGTGAGATCTACGACCCCGCCTCCAGGGAATTCGTGATTCTGGGACGTGGAAGACTACCGTTGAACGAGGAATTTGTGTTCTGCACTTTGGGTGTGCCTCGTGGACATATCAAAATCCCGTACGAGGTCAATAATGAGATTGAGGAAGCGCTGTTCCCCCGTTTGTTTCCTGGGTTGGAATCCATGTCGAACACGTCTACAGTGGCAGATTCACTGCAGGCCATGACGACGCATGGAGATGTTTTCAAGATGAAGCTACTCATGTACCTCATCTCAGCTGTTTTCACGCCGACCACTTCTTTTCGCCCAAGCAACAAATGCTTCCCCATCCTGGTGAATGATCCATCTTTACTACTTTACTTTCCTTCAATCTTTTGGCTCTGATGTCATGTGTAAAGCTAGTGACTACCAGTGTTTTTTGATGTTTTTTTCCATTTGTTTTCTTATGCGGCAACTTTTTTGCCCTGAAATTTTGTGTGGTGCAGGCGGATCTGAAAAATGTGAAGAACATGAATTGGTGTAAGTTTATTGCCGACTTCCTGCATGATGCATTCTCAAACAAGATGTACCAAAAGGGTTGTCTACTACATTTAATGGTATTTTTTACCAGTTTTTTCTGCGAACACTGTTTTTAACACACTTTTATTCATGCATGGCAACCTGATCATAACAAGATGGCAGCCTGATCATAACAAGATGGCAACTGCCATAATGACAAGATGGCAACTGGCATAATGACAATATGGCAACTGCCATCATATTATTATGGCAGCTGTCATCATAGCAACATGGCAACTGCTATCACACTATGATGGCAATTAGCATATGCAGATGGCAACTTTTTCTTCTCTTCTCTTCTTCATGCACATCAACTTGATTATCATGGGAACATATATTATCCTGTTTTTTTCCACACAGTACCCATGATGGGAACTGATATTTCTTTCTTTTTAAAATTGTTTTGCATCAGCTCATGTACGTCGACTGTCTTGATCTGTCCACCATGGATTTCACTGGGACTGGAGGCCCGCCGGCTGCGCACAAGTTTGTTGTTTCTGCGTGGACCATCAACGCTGTCAAGGTTGTGCTTGCCGCAGACAAGGCTACTGACACCATATATGGAAAACTGCAGGTTAGTTCTGGTTTCTTTGTCCACACGGCATGCTTACAATTTGGCATGAGGCAACCGTCTGTGGTTCATAAGAGATGACTACCTTTGTTATCCATGGCTGTCTGAGTACTGTATCCATGTCTCACTCCACATGGCAACTCTTTTCGTTCGTGCTGAGATTTACATTCTCTCTCTTACGTCCTAGCTATTTTTTTTGTTCTTTCGAGCTGACGGCCAAGCATGCTATGGACTACAGCGTGTTTGGGGGGCCTCAAAACTTTGGAAAGTGAATGGACATGCACTCAGCTCCGTCTTGCCCTGCCGAGGTAATCAAAAGATCTACATCTATGGTTTGTCGTGGAGTATTTTTTGATGTCGTGCAAGTGATTGCAATACGGGTGGTTGTTGATGCTTCTTTGTTTCATGCACAGGCAAGGGCACCTGTTGAGCATCTAATAGGGCAGTTTGCATCCGGAATGACCGGCTTGCTCGGGAAGTTGGTTGAGGGGTGGACGTCCCTCAGTGGCTCTGACAACGATGCGGTTGCAAGGAAGTGCACTTCATTTGTCCCAGAACGTACACATCGGCCAACCAGTTGCCATGGCCGGTATGACTACAACAGTTCCCAAGAGCCTACTGACACACAAGATGAACTAGGTGGAGATGCTGGTCTCAGCAAGGATGACGACGATGACATGGAGAATGTGCAGCAGGACACCGATGATGATGAACATGCTGAAGTTCGCGCAAGTGGTAACAAGGGCAAGGATGCAACAGATGTCCCCCAACCGGAGAAAGTCAAAGAACATACGGAAGCGAGAGGCGAGGGGGTTTTGCCATCAAAGAGGGGGAGGGCTCCAGAGGGTGTTGGGCAGGGTTCTCCTGGCAAGAGGTCTAGGGCCGATCCCGTAGCTGCCAGGAAGAGGTTCGACTTTTATCTTAGTGTTTTGCTTTGTCTATTTTCTTTGAACAGACTCATCCTTTTTTGCACTTGTTTTTTGTCAAGTGCGGCAACGAGTTTGCTTTCTGACAATTGCCACCTTTTTTTCCTCCATCTCATACGTGCAGTGAGCCGATAGCTGGTGGACGAGCAGTTACGAAGAAACAGGCGCCAACGCCAACCCGTGTTTTTGCTCGGTTGAACAAAGGCGCCCCCATTGCTGGTGACACCCCTTCCACTAGGTCATCTCCTCGCACGACAACGACCAACACCGGGGATCCTGTCGTGTTGCCAGACCTGAGGAAGGCAGTCAAGAAGTAGGTTTTTTCCATGCGCTTTCATTGACATAGCGCTATATTTTCTTGATTTTCCAATGCATCCATTTAGCTCGTCACATTGTCTTCTTTCATCGCCCCCCACGTGTCAACTGCTGTTTTCCAAATGATTTTTTCCTTCCTTTTTTAAGTGTATGGCAACTCCTATTGGTTTTTACATGGCAACTGGCATCTAGGCTAAATGGTAACTTTACTGTACCTAATGGCAACTGCCATCTTTACCGTTGGCTTGTGAGCTCATCCCACACACAGGATTGAAATTGCATTCATGGCAGATCAGACATTTTTATCATTCTTCAAGTGGGCTAACATGGCAACTGTTGCTAGATTTTGTATGGCAACTGCTAACTATGACACATGGCAACTCACTTTCCCCTTACATGGCAACTACCAGCTTTTCCACTTGTTTTTCATTTTTTTAAGATTTCTACCATGCCAAAAATATTTTTGTTCCTTTGTAATACCTTTTTCATGTGCTCTATTTTTTATTTGCACGATGAAGAAGACTACTACGCGTGGGGCCAAGCATATCAGTAAGGACCCGCTCGAACGCCTGCATTCAAAGTTGTCAACGGGGGGCAACTCAGATGTACATGAGGCGCCAGGCGACAATACTGCTACTGCACCATCAACCGCTCCCACCAACTCTGATGCAAGTGGCCGACCATCTCCGCCGGCTGCAGATGTGCAGGCTAGAACAATAGGCATCCGTACATCGGGGAGTGACGAGTCGGTATCTGCCAAGACAAGTGAAATATTGCCAACTCTTCTGGCAATGAAGGATGCTGCTGTGAGCCATGCCACCCCATCAGCAAGTGTTGAAGTGGACGCCCCCGAGACGAACCTAAGCAAGGAAGATTCCCGCTCATCTGACACTGATTCCAAGCGCGTGCGTGGTGGCACTCCTATGTCCACGATAGAAGCGGCTGAGGCGGCAGTTCACAATGATATGCCATCTACAGGTGAGAGTCCTGGCACAACAGCTCCAGCTCCTGTCGGTGTAGATACTGCTAAGGCGACTGGTTCGCGTGCTGGTCTTTCACCTAGGCGTCGTAGCCCCCGCAAGCAACCAACAGACATACCCAATGCACCGGCTGTATCTAGGAGCAGGAGAGATGAGTCTGGTTATGTTCCTGCGTCCACACTGTTCCCTCCACCTGCCAAAAGCAATGTGATGGAGAAACCGGAAGACCGGAGCACAACTGTCGCAGGTGTCAAGTCGGGCACGAGTGACGCAGGTGAACGCCCGAAGCAGACTACGCCTTTACCCGCAGTGGAAATACCTAGCTTAAATCTGCGCACTTCCAGGCTCCCAGTCAATGTGGCTGTACCCTACAGCCCAAACAAGAAGATTGTCATGAAAGTTGCGGCTGATACCGCTGACAACACGCCCCGCCCTGCAAATAGGCCCGATCATTCTGTAGCGGCCGATTCAGATATGTTTGTCAATCTTTCACCCTTGGATTCTTCCCCGCAAGTCGTTCGTGGTCCGGCCAGTAGGCATGAGAGGCACCCAATGGCCTTCACCCCACCGAGCTTCAGCCTTGGCATCAGTCAAGATCAACCGTGGTGCAAGATCCTATGCCAGTTGCCTTTGCTTTCCCGGGAGGCATGGTCGCAATGATGGCGCAGCCAATGGTCGAGGGCAGGAAGGCTGTCAAGTTCACAGAGCCGATAGTGCAAGGTACACTTATCATGTCCTTCTGATTTTCTTGTATACATCTTTGTAGTTTGACTTTTGTCCCAATCATATTTTTTGGGGGTTCTCACTTGTGATGGCAACTGACATGTGATGACATGGCAAACTGGATTTGATGCACCATGTCACCTACATTTTTTCTGCTGCCATGCTGCATTTCACATTTTGGGCAACCATGTGGCAACTGAAGTTGATTCAACATGTCAACTGTAGTTGCTGTCACATGGCAAATACAGTGCATCACACATGGCAACTAGATTTGCTGCACCATGTCACCTGCATTTTTTTCCATGCTGCATTTTTCCATACGGCAAGCACGTGGCAAGTGGAGTTGTCACAACATGGCAACTGTAGTTGCTGTGACATGGCAACTACAGTCCAACTAGATGGCAACTACAGTGCAACTACATGGCAACTGTAGTTGCTACGACATGGCCACTGTAGTTGGACCACACATGGCAACTGCCCACTTTTTGTACCTACGTCTCACATCATGCACCCTACCTTCTCACAATCCATCTGTTTTTGATTTCTAGGTATCTAATCCACTTTTTTTATCCTTGCAGCCACCCCTGAGGAGATTTCACTGTCACTTGATGAAGCTTACCGCATGATCAAGGACGCAGCATTGCAGAGGAGGTCCTCACGAGGGCAAGGGCAATCATGTTCTTACGTGCCTGCAGATACGGTAACTGAGGATACCATTAGGAGTGCAACCCCTGGTTCTGTGAGGCAACAGAGGGTAGTTCACCCACCTCCTGCGGAAGACTACAAGCCCGAATTCAGGGCCACTAAGGAACAGACCCAGCTTTACGATATTGTCAAGCGGTTTAGAAATGCGAGGGCTAGCAGCAAGCACATGAAGGAGCTGAAAGTGTAAATGACCACACCCCATAATCGCTCATTTTGCTTTGCTCCTTTTTTAACATTCATCTTCTTCGTACTTTCTATACACGATCTGCCTACGTTTTAGTTCTTTAATTTTTTTACTTAGTAGGCATGATTCTTTCATGTTATATCATTTTCATACAGCTCATGTTTGGACAGAACCAAGGTCATTCAATGCAAAGCGACGTACGTTGACCTGGGTGATCTTGCCGAGTCCGTGAGGCCAAACGGTAAAATGTCGTCGAATGTAGTTGCATGCGGGATCGACTACATCAACAATCACACCAATGTGTGTGCCGACAAGATAATCATGCATTACAGTGTAACCTGCAAAATATGGGATGGTGAATTCCACCACAAAATCCTGAGGAAGAATTTTGCTCAACACGGTGAATTCAAGCTCACACTGAAGAAATATGTGAGTACTCCTTCCCTGTCTGCACTGTTTGTTCACATGGTATGGTTTTTTTGCCATCATCTGTACTCTGTTTATGTGGCAGTTGTTTTCATGTGGCAACAACTACCGTGCACACTGACTTTTTTGATTTTTGCATCCCGTGCAAACTATGTGGCAACTTCATAGTAAAATACACGACAAATTTTGTTCATACATGGACGACAACTTTCTTTCAACTACCCCCACCCATAATCAAACATTCTACATGATTCTAAATTTTTTGTCCCTCTGTTGTTCTTCATCTGAACTCTGCTTCTCATTTCATTCACTTTTAAATGCAGGTCATGTTCCCCATGTTCCAGGAGCTTGCACTACATGACCCACACGACAAGTGTGGTCACCACTATGTGATCTGTCTTGACCTGAAGAAACAACGTTTTGAGGTGCTTGATTCAATCCGTTCGGAAGCTGATGCAGACCTTACTACACATGCTGAATTCTTCATCAAAAACCTCAAAGAGACATGGAACCGTCACTACGAACACTCAAAGGTCCAGATCAGGCATTTCCCGACTGAGTACGTGGCGACTGTGAAGCATGGGAACACGTAATTTCTTACCCCCTCCTTCATGTGCCATTTACATCAATCCAACCCCTCATTTGTTGTCACATCTGAATTGAAGTCTATCTTTGCTATGTCTGTCCTTTTTGCGTGTTCACCTGACGCTTTTTCTTATGCAGGACGGACAGTGGCTTTCACGCGTTGGAATACTTTGCAAAGTGGGAAGGTAGACTTGTCCCCGCTGTCACAGCTGAAATGGTCGTTGAGCTCTGGAAAATCTACACATGGAACTGGTTGACGAATGAAGATTTCAACAAGCGGTCCGGAGCACGCGAGTTCGTGGAGGAAGCTGTCAAGAAAGTCATCAAGAAGTACAAGTGATCATGTGTCATTACACACCGGACGCATACCTTACATTCTGTTGCCGAGGAATGTAAGGTACTATCTCTTTTGTTCTTGTCGAAAACTATGTTTGTGTCCTATGTTCAGACTTTAACCCCGCGTAGCCTACTATGTAGTGGTGGTGTGTGAGCGACATTTGAATAGTCTCTGTAATATATGTGTGGACGTGAACCTTTTTAGGCGTTACAGTAGATATGTTTGTATGTTTATCATTATTACTATGGTTTCATCGTTTTCTAGCACCGTCTTGCTGTTTCGAATGTGTCTATGATGTTTTAAAAAAGGTGACAAATGTAGTTCATCAGACATGGTAGTGAAAGTCATCATCGTTTTTCATTTTGGTTGTTTTGCTTCTTATTTTTCATCGCTAACTGCACCAGCTAGCATGGGTGGGTTGATCATGTAGCCACGACCTTTGCTGCGGTTTATGCACGTTACGCTTTTTCCAACTTGTTTCCCATACATTGCATACAACACACTATGTGTCACTAAACCGCGTCGAATTGTCATGGAAATATGTGCCATGCAGAGTCATTGCAAATACCATGGCATATTTTTCAGTACAGCTAACATGGCAGATACAGTACAAACAACATGGCAGATCTAGCATAATTAACATGGCAGATACAGTACAACTAACATGGCAGATCCAATACAACTAACATGGCAGATCCAGTACAACTAGCATGACATATCTAGTTCATAATAGCATGGCATATTTAGTATAAAATAGCATGGCAGACTAACTACATATAACATGGCAGATTAACTACACATAACATGGCATATTAAGTACCCATAACATGGGAACTGCATTTATCCATTCAATGAATTTTCCTTCCACTTCTGATGCCCCTCAAGAGTCATTCTCCCAATTTTTAAAAAAAAAATTATCATCATCTAGGGGTACAAAACAAAATTTCCACAAGGACCATATCACAGCGCCCCAATTTTTGCTTATGGATTGCCCGCCCCTTTCTTCGTTTTCTTGTGTTTTGCTTGAATCTCCAATCCCGACTTGTACCTTATCTCTCTTGGACGACCCTTTGTGATGGAGCGGGGTGGGTTTCTGACCTGGGTCTGTGTGCTTGCTGTTCCACATCCTATCTCCGAGTTTTTAGATGATGGTCCCGTGGATGAAGGCACACTTGATGTGCGGGGGAACCGGTGTAAGGCTTCCTCAGCTTTCCTCTTCTTGATCTCATCAAGCTCTGTTTTCAGTGCCTTCTTGTGTTTTTCTGCGACTCTCGCTCTCTCATCACTCTTGCACACTTCATCAATTAGCTCAGCATAGTTCTTTGTCAGCACAACATGCCTCACGGCTTCCATGGTTGCCTCAGGTCTCTCGTCATGCACAGCCAGAACTGCGTTCGTTATGTGGGGCGCAAACGCGTCGTTAGCGTCCCAAGTCCATCGCCGCCTTATGAAATGGCGGGGCATCCGTGTCACAACGTTCATGCCCATTACTTTTGGTATGTGACAGCACACAATGCCGTCCTGTTCGAACTTGCAGCATTGGCAGTAGTACTCGCCTTCGCCTATCGAGGCTTTGATGAAGTAGTTCCTTCCTTTGTCCGGGTCTTCAGGTTGTGAATCTGACATGCCCAAAATAGAACACACCTTGAATGTATGTTCGTCCACCTGGAAAGCCGTGAACATGCTGGCACGCTTTATTTCTTCCTGGAATCTACAATTTTTGTGTGTTTTCTGTTAAACTATCATGCGCTCTTTTTTTGTACCACCTTATGTTGTCATGGAAATAGAAATACATTTTGTTTGAACATGGTAAATATAGTACATTGAACATGGCAAATATAACACATTGAACATGGCAAATGCAGTACATTAGACATGGCAAATGCAGTACACCAGACATGGCAACTGCAGTACATTTTCAACTGGACATCGTCATTCCTACACCAACATTCCCCAATGGAAGCACATTGCATAAAGCATGGCAACTGCATTTTTATTAAACATGGCATCTACAGTTGAGTAAACATGGCAATCGCATTTCAACAAACATGGCAGTTGCATTTTAGTAAACCTGGCAACTACATTTCAGCATAAGTGTCGACAATATAACATTTTTCAGTTGGCATTGGCATTTGCATACCAACATGCCCCAAGGGAAGCACAGTGCATTAAACATGGCAACTGCACTTCATTGAACATTGAAAATGCATCCGAGCAAGCATGGCAAACAGAATTTTGATTGAACATGGCAACTGCAGCTGATTAAGCATGTCAAACATTATTTCATTAAACATGGCAACTGCATATCATGGCAACTGCATTGCATTCTATAAGGCACCTACAGCCTTAGTGCTTTTTGTGGAAATAATACGGTAATGCAACTGACTTACTTGTTAAAGATCTTGTTTGTGTATATCTTGCTCATTTGCCACTCCATCGGTAAATACGTTAGCAATCTCGGCTGCTTTAGCGCGGTGGTAGCTTCTTGCTGTAGCTCAGATCCCAGAATTTTTTGTTGCAAAGCTGTGTACTGCTTGGCAAACTGTAGCAAGGAGTTGCCAGGGCTCACGTACCGCTTCAAAATAGCATTGAACCCCTCGCTGCGCTGCGTAGTCTGCAGAAAGGGGAAGAAGCACTGCATGAAGTGGGCGGGCACCCAGTACATTCGCTTCTCCCACAGGTTAGCAAGCGTCTCGTTGTCTTGGACTTGATATGTTTCAATCATGGCCATCCAGCTCCTTTCAAACTCCTCCATCGTCAAGCTGTGGTCCGCGCACAGCTCGAACGCCTTGTGGAGCTCTGGATGGTCAGCAAAGAACGGTCCTAGCGTCTCTTCAGCCTTCTTTATAATGTGCCACCTGCAGTGCCTGTGCACTGCCAACGGAAATACGTCCTCTATGCCTGCATGCATGCTGAAATCCTGGTATGTTATTATGTTCATCGAAGCAAGTCCATCCATGCACTCCAAAAAGGTCTTGAATAGCCGAACGTACCCATCCGTGTCTTCATTCTGAACGAGCCCGCAGCCAAACTGCAACGACTGATTGTGGTTATTTATTCCTATGAACGGAGCACATGGCATCTTGTAGATATTAGTCAGATACGTCGCGTCGAATGAAATGCAATCTCAGAAATGTTTGTAGGCTCTCCTTGCACCACCATCCACCCAATACATGTTCCTGACACGGTCCTCATCGTCCAACCTTATCCTGTAGAAGAAATTTGGATCTTCCTTCGCTTTCTCATCGAAGTAGGCCATTGTGGCCTCTATGTCAGCCAACTTGCTCTCTATGGTATTTGGCATGTAGGTTTGTGACGTCAGCTGGTGTGTACGGCATGCTACTCAGAGTCCCCTTTTTGCTGTGGATGAGCGATAGTATCTGGACCATTCTTGATGGACCGACGTTACAATCATGTAGCAGCTTTACGAATTGCCTTTCGACGGGGATGAACCCTCGGTGGGCGGTCAGAAATTTTACCAGGTCAAACTTCTTTATGAGTTTGTGGTTGTGCTCGTCAAAATATTCAGTGACCACCCAGTATGTACCATTTACGTTTAGCTTACATCGGACAGGGCATTCAGTCTTGAGAATGATACCTCTCTTTCGTTCCGGAAGGACAGGCGCAACACCTTTCCCCTTCTTGTTCCTCCATGCCTTGTGGCACCTCATCTCACCTCTGCTGTATTCGTTAGTTTTCTTAATTTTTCTATGGTATTCGGTGTTGACCGCAAATCCATGGAACTTTGCATATGTCTGGTAGAATTCCTTTGCTTCTTCGAACGATTCAAATCTCTGCGCAATGTACGGTGGCTGAGGTACCACGATCTCTGATTGCCCACCATCTTCATCCCCTTGTGCGTCGTCGTCAGTTTCACCATTCACTTCAGTATCGGCAGCAGTTCCATCTACTTGAGTGTTGCTAGTGCTTGTGTTCAAAGGGGTGCTTGTCGGCATTGCTGGAATGATTGCCATTTCCGACTCCAACTCGAAATTGTTTGCGGCATGATTGTGTGCTGGCTGGTGGAACGATTCTTCCGTGCGCTCAGAGCTCCCCGCAGTAGATGTCCCCGCGCCGCTGTTCATTGCAGCTATAGGCCCTGTAATAGAAAAAACAGGTATTAGAGTAAGATTTTTGTTTGAATAACATGTTTATCGCAACAGATCACATCAAATTCGAGTGGTTTGGCATGACATCATTTCAAACACCAAGCCGTGAGTCTGTGCATGGACATGTATGGCAACTGTAGCTGTCCAGTCATGGCAGCTACGGTTCAACAAACATGCCAACTATTGTTTGCCAATGCATGATAACAAGCTCCTTTATTTTAGTACGAAAACTTGGGTTCTATATGCATGGCAGCTGCAGTCCTGCATACATGGCAAACACTGCTACTAACAAATGGCAACCAGTCTAGCAACAAAACTACTACATTATAAGATTGATCTCACTAGGCGAAATGCGTTCAACCATTAGTGATGCACACATGCTTTTAGCAGTTGGCAATTTTTCAAAGACAATACAAGACTCATTTACACGCAACCACTTGTCAGCATTTTATGCTTGGTTTTTGTCCACCATCACTGCTTCAATTCTTTTTTTTCGGCACGTGCGGTTTTTTTCCTTACCTTGTTGTGCTGCATGAGACCATCTTGTGTGGTCTGTGACACCAAAATGACGTGCTCCACCTGCAATTTGTGAAGCTTGGCCCGAGACGTTTGCCGGGTTACCACCACCGTAATAACCTGTAAGCATAGTAGTGGTTCGTCAATTAATGGCAAATGCAGTTTTGTGCTAGCACGGCAACTGCAGTTGCCCCTGATGTGGCAACTACAGTTTTCATGGCATGGCAACTGTAGTTGCACCGGTATGGCAACTGCAGTTGTTCCTTCATGGCAACTGCAGTTGTCATGGCATGGCAACTGTAGTTGCATTTGCATGGAAACTGTAGTTGTTCCTCCATGGCAACTGTAGTTGTCCAGGAATGGCAACAACAGTTGTCCAGGGATGACAACTGTAGTTTTTTACACATGGCAATCGTAGATGTCCAGTTATGGCAATTGCAGTTGTCAACTATGCTCCTTCTGCTAAGTGCGCATCCGCAACTTCACTTTTTTATGGACTCACCTGTGTATGACATCGATGCAGGTACATGGGTGCTGCCTGATGCCACGTGCTGCATGAAGGCTCTGCATTTTTCACCCGTGATAACTCGTGAGTCCTTTTGCCATTTTTTTGCATGTTCATTTTTCATGTCCACACCAGTATGTGCTCTTTTTTCGTTTGTGTTACCTTGATTAGCCATATTAGCTAGTTGAAGTTGGTTGCCCATACATTTGTCAGTGTTAGCGCCTTGCGACTGAACTTGCCACGGGGGGCCCTAAGTGTGTTTTGGTCATAAGAACCTGCAAAAAATGATAGTGTACGACATAAGTAGAATGTCATCTTCATCGTTGCGAAGATGGCAACTCTTCTCTTCTTTTGTTATCACGCATCATACCAACGCCTGCATACTGTTCTAGTAGTGGCAGCAACGGCCCTACAGAGATGAGTTGATTGTACTCTGATGCATCCCAAGGGGGCGTTTCTGGCCTTTGAGAACCCCAAGTATCAGCGCCATCTTCATGATTCATTCTTTCCGTGTCTCTCTTCTTTCCAATGTGTTCTCAATCGCTGCACGAACAAGAACACATTAACAATCCACAAGAATTGTATTCTTCCGCTGTTTGCACATAGAAGATAGGGATGGCAAGCAACAGGTCAAAATAGGTGGCAGTTACTGACAACGAGAGGTGGCAACTGTCGTTATACACAAGTGGCAATTAATTTTTCCCACCCCCTTCATTCCAAAATTGTCCTTCCTCTCCTTTTTTAAGGGATTCCTACTCATCCATTTTCCTACCCAACTACTTGCGTCAAACAAACTAGGAACTTAAGTTAATCTCAACACATAGATCACAAAACTACTGGATCTCAGAACTACTGGTGTTGCCACCCCCCCCGATAGCATGGATCCAGTACAAGATCGGGGAGATTTTCAGCCTGAAGGATGAGAAGGATGAAATCGGGAGATTTTCACCTGATTTTAGCTGACAGTCTCTGAACGGCTGGGTTGGAGTGGGGAGGGTTGGGGTGTGGTTTGCGGTGGGTTTGCCCTACGGATCTGCTCTGGTTGCCATTGCAACCAGAGAAGGCCGGCGACAGAGGTAGGGGTTCGAGAGGTGGGGGGCGATGGCGGTAGTCGAGAGAGGCAATCGAGCGGAGGACGGGAACGGCTGGGTCGTGCGGGCAGCGGGTCGTGTGGCCCGGACCGAGCAGTGCGGGCGGGGTTGCCACACACCGGACGTGGGGGCTGTGCAATTGCGCGCCCGGACACGGACGTGCGGGCGGGTTCCTGTTCACGCCACACGAGGCGTGTGGGCGGATTCGCATACATGCCACACATGTGGCAGTTATCGCGACCCTAATTCAAACTGTTGGAAAGGAGAGTTTGGCAATGCTAAATGATGTATTGATCGGTGCATAGCGCACATATATATGGAGTATAAAGTGGGCCTCAACCTCAACCATACAAGGACTAGGAGGTGGGCCGAGTTACACAATATACATGCACAAACCATATGTCAACCCCCCCGGCAGACGAAGCGTCGCCGGAGACGCAAAGACTGGACTTGAACTCCTTGAAGATAGAAGTAGGCAGTCCTTTCATCATGACATCGGCGAACTGTTGCGCCGCCGGGACTTGGAGGACCCGGATGCGCCCCAGAGCCACCTGCTCACGGACAAAGTGTATGTCAAGCTCTATGTGCTTCGTTCGACGATGATGGACTGGGTTGGTGGAGAGGTACACGACAGAAACGTTGTCGCAGTAGACGGGTGTGGCCTTGTGAACATCACAAAGCAACTCATGTAGCAGCTAATGAAGCCAAGAGCATTCAGCAACGGCGTTAGCCACTGCCCGATACTCTGCCTCGGCACTCGAGCAGGAGAATGTGGGTTGTATCTTGGATGACCAAGAGATGAGGGATGTCCCAAGGTAGACATAGTACCTCGAGGTTGAGCACCGTGTGTCCGGACAGCCAGGCCAGTCCGCATCGGAGTAGGCGACGAGGTCGGTGGATGCAGAGACCATCAGCGTAAGTCCCATGGACTGGTTGTCGCGTATGTAACGAAGGATACGCTTCACTACGGTCCAGTGGGAGCCACGCGGAGCATGCATGTGAAGGCGTTGGAGACGTCCAACTGCTATGCTATGGAGATCACTATTCCTTTTTCTCAGGTTGACATCAGAGCTAATAACTGTAGGTACTGATAGACCCACTAGATCGTATGGGTCAGCGATTTCCGGGAGTGGGGTGTAGAGTATTACCTTCTCCTGCACTTGAGGTGCTCCCGCCAGTGACGGCCATGGTGAAGCAGTGGCCGGTGATGGCAGAGAGATGGATGCGGCGGTGTGCTTCCCCTGAGCACCGCGATAACCCTAGATCGGTAGGGAGTATCGGTGGGGTTTGTTGCAGCGATTAACCTCGTAAGTCATGCCCCGGTCCACACCTATGTTTATATAGCTCGGGTCACAGGGGGCCACGAACCATAGTTTGGTTGGGCGCCCCCGATCAGGGCGCGATTGATGCAAGGGCCCGTTCGACCTGTTGGGCTCGAACGGGAGAGAGATCAACCTAACATTCTCCCCCTTGATCTTAATTTTACTTTTAACTGTATACTTTCTAGTTTATTTGTTTCATCACATATTGATACATAGAGCATGTTTCATCGTCACAGCTTAATTGCCGATTGAATCATACTGCTACAACATACGTTTTGTTCAGAAACAAATTCTGTTCCTTTTGGGCCTATCCAGGAATCATAAGATTTTCCCTTAAACCCATGCCGGCTAAGTGTTCCTTGAACACATTGGGTGGTAAGCCTTTCGCTACAGGATCAGCAAGCATATCATTTGCCCTTATATGCTCGAGACTTATAGTTAGATCCTGGATTTTATCTTTCACAACATAATACCTTATGTCTATTGTTTTGGCAGCATTACTCGACTTGTTGTTGTGAGCGTAAAATACTGCGGGCTAGTTGTCGCAGTACATCTTTAGTAGTTTGTGAATACAATCTACCACTTTCAAGTCGGGTATAAATTTCTTTAGCCATATCGCCTGCCCCGTGGCATCGAAGCATGCTATAAATTCTGCATACATCGTGGATGATGCAACTATCGACTGTTTGGAGCTTTTCCATGAAATAGCTCCCCCAGCAAGGGTGAATACGTATCTTGACATGGATTTTCTATCATCTCTGTCCCCCACAAAATCTACATCTGAATACCCTTTTATCTCTAGGGAATCACTTCTCCTGTATATTAGCATGTAGTCCTTCGTGCCTTGTGCATAATGAAGTGCTTTCTTTACCATCTTCCAGTGCTCTATGAGGGAGTCCTGGATTAGGGGGTATCCAGACGGCCGTACTATATACATCGTCCAGACTATTGGAGCGTGAAGATACAAGACTCAAGACTCCGGCCCGTGTCCGGATGGGACTCTCCTTTGCGTGGAAGACAAGCTTGGCAATCCGGATATTATGTTTCCTTCCTTGTAACCGACTCCATGTAAACCCTAGCCCTCTCCGCTGTCTATATAAACCGGAGAGGTTGGTCCTTAGAAGGACGATCACAATTACAATCATACCATCATAGGCTAGCTCCTAGGGTTTAGCCTCTACGATCTCGTGGTAGATCTACTCTTGTACTACTCATATCTTCAATATTAATCAAGCAGGAAGTAGGGTTTTACCTCCATCGAGAGTGCCCGAACCTGGGTAAACATTGTGTCCCTTGCTTCCTGTTACCATTAGCCTAAGACGCACAAATCGGGACCCCCTACCCGAGATCTGCCGGTTTTGACACCGACATTGGTGCTTTCATTGAGAGTTCCTCTGTGTCGTCGCTTTGAGGCTTGATGGCGCCTTCAATCGTCAACAACACGGTCCATGGCGAGACTTTTCTCCCCAGACAGATCTTTGTGTTCGGCGGCTTTGCACTGCGGGCCAATTCACTTGGCCATCTGGAGCAGATCGATAGCTATGCCCCCGGCCACAAGGTCAGGTTCGGAAACCTGAACTACACGGCCGATATTCGCGGAGACTGGATCTTCAATGGAATCTGGCCTGTGCCAGGAGCGCCGGATAGTCACGATGAGCACGGCCTAGACCTGATGTCGGACAATGCTCGGGATATCACCCCTGCAGTGGCCCCGGACCTAAATCCGGAGCATACTGCATGGCCCAAGGTCGGGTGGATGGCCCCCGCTCCGCAGGCCGCACACTCATCGGTGGTAGAGCAGAACCCAGGCCTCACCCCTAGGGACGCCTGTGATTTCGGACCCCCGGACTCGTATCCGGTTGTAGGTTCCAGTACACACGCTCCCGAGCCTAGCTGGGCTCCGATTACTGAACGGAGTTCACCGCTGCGGATACCTTCCAGCACTCGCCCTTTGGCGACATGCTGAACTCATTAAAGTCTCTCTCTCTCTCTGTCACGAGGCTCTCGGCCGAACTATGTCCAGCTTGAGTGGGAAGTAGGCGACGAAGGAATTCGCTGCCCACCCACCACCCACTTCATTGCCATGGTTGATGATTTAACCGACATGCTTGACTTCGACTCCGAAGACATCGACGGTATGGACGATGATGCAGGAGAAGTACATGAGCCACCGCTCACAGGGCGGTGGACAGCTACCTCTTCATATGATATATATATATGGTGGACACTCCGAAAGGAACCAATGCCGATGAGGCAACGGAGGATAACCCCTCAGGGAGAAAAACAAAGCAGGGGTGTTGTCGGCGCCGCTCCAAGCCCCGCCACAGCGATACCGGCCCAGGAGACGAACACAATACGAATGGCGCTAAAGATGAACACAACCATGATCAGCCTACCTTCAAGCAGGCCGGACTGGCCATGATGGGATACTTGGAGAGGGACAACTATACACCCCCCTCCAAAGACGAGGTAAGCCTCGGCAATGACGAATTCGGTGTGCCTGAAGATCTAGTGGAACAAGTTTGCTTCAAGCGACGGCTCAGGGCCACGGCAAAGAGCCTGCAAAGGAAGCAAGAACAGCTTAAAGGTGACCAAGATTTGCTCGTGGATAGGTGGACCAAGATCCTGGCCACCGAAAAATACGGACTCGACCACCCCGACAAAGGGCACGCGCAGCACAACTGGCCACCTCAACCTAAGCAGGATAACCCAAGGCACACACCCCGACGTCCACACATTACTACAGTCCAAGATAGTAAGAAGGATACATGAAGAGGCATTCTAAAACCTCGGCGTAGCGGTCATAAACGTCAAGTCAAGGAAGCTGGTGCCAAGCCCAGCAAATCCCAGTCCGATCAATGGACGAAGAACAGATCAAGCCTATCCGGCCCGAGCCACATACTTGATCGACCATGCGAAATTCACGGTACCCCTAGAAGGACGGCACAGCATACCAACAGAGAATGCCGGATCCTCAAAACAAAGGGATCGGTCGTGTGCTGGAAACAATGAAGGGAGGCATCTAGTTAAGAGACCCCCAGAGCACAACAGTACGGCCGATCGCCCCCTATCAGACCAACCACAACAATTCAATTGTCGTACCCCTAGACCTAGTAGTCCAGGGGCTCCATAACACATAAAGCCCCCGCGGGTATGAAACCACAAATAACACCTTCTACAAGATGTCAGGTGCAAAGGCCAAGTTCATTGGCCCACCGCTCTAACGGTTGTTTTCAGATAACCAAAAAATGACACGCCAAAGAATAATTCTTCGGAGCATTCCCCTCATACGGTAACCCACCATATGCTAACGGGATGAACCACGTTGACTAGATTCCATGTGGTAAACCATTAGGTCAACACCGGTGATATACTCACGCCTACGTGCAAGGCCGAACCCCACCCTTAGATCGGAAATCATACAGCTACCGGAGTAGCAAGTCGTGCATGCCTATCAAAACTTTGATATAACAGCCAACTATCCAAACACCAACTGAGGAGTCTGCGCTGCTTCACGGTATAGCGGCTGGGGTCACCAGGGTCCGATCAGTAACCCTTAGACCAACCACAAGAGGACGTTCAGCTGCCTCCAAGCATTTGCCTTCACAAACTAACTTTGATGCAAAACAGGATTGGCGGCGTGGAATCTGCCCGGACACACAAGGACATGAACATGCAGCTAGAAGGTAGTTCAGATCCACTTTCGATCCACTCGCAGCCCCCTCCAGTCCGGCCATCACAGGTTCTGCCAAAAAACACCTCTTTTCATAATCATAAATCGCACTCATATGCATAGACATATCATCCTACTACAATGCGTAGACTTAAATAACGCGTACCGGCCGTTGTTTATCGTCAACGCCTCTTTGCCAAAAACAGCAGCCAGGCTTCGTGTTACGCCCGGTTATACCAGGGGCTTCACAGTACGGCAATAAAGTCCGACCACCTTTTCGGTCGCTCGGCACCCCGAACTTATAGCACTATATGCATCAGCTGCGAATCATGTCTTGGGTCATTGGTTGGGTTTGCCCGGCTCCCATGTTTTGGTACCTTACGTTCCGTTCCATCGGCTAAGGTAGCGCTGGGAGAACTACTGTGATTTGTCCCGGTTCATCCGGACGAGCACCTCAGTAGAGAAAGCCAAAAACTGACTGTCATGATGCAGTGAGAGCTGGTCAGCTGTTCGAGAGGTTGTAGAATCCTTAAAGATTTATTCCCCATAACGCCATTATAAATGCAGATTGCGACGGATCGGTCTTCTAATCAGGCGCCAATAGAACCCCTAGTCCGGCCCTCCGAACACTAGGGGCTGCACCGACCATACTCGAATTCCTATGGCTAAGTGAGAGTAGTAAAGCCCTATAGTCCGATTGCCTGGCTCATGGTGAGAAACACCTCCTTAAAAGGACCCAACCATGGGATAAAGAGTGTTCAGATATATCCCGAACACCCCCGTATTTTCTATGTGGGGGCAGAAGCCGACGACTGGCCAACTCTCAGGATTTACATACAACAAACAGCCGCACAAGAAGAACATATGTTCAAACAAAACAGGCAATATATAATAAAAGTTCCATTATCCCATATTACAAAGAGCATCATGAATGCCCTCAGGGAAATATAATGTCTTTGGTGCACTTTGAAGGAAATATGCCCTAGAGGCAATAATAAAGTTATTATTCATGCTAGAATTGTATTAACCGGAAACATGATACATGTGTGAATACATAGACAAACATATAGTCACTAGTATGCCTCTACTTGACTAGCTCATTAATCAAAGATGGTTATGTTTCCTAACCATAGACATGTGTTGTCATTTGATTAATGGGATCACATCATTAGGACAATGATGTGATTGACATGACCCATTCCGTTAGCCTAGCACTTGATCGTTTAGTATATTGCTATTGCTTTCTTCATGACTTATACATGTTCCTGTAACTATGAGATTATGCAACTCCCGTTTACCGGAGGAACACTTTGGGTGCTACCAAACGTCACAACGTAACTGGGTGATTATAAAGGAGTACTACAGGTGTCTCCAAAGGTACATGTTGGGTTGGCGTATTTCGAGATTAGGTTTTGTCACTCCGATTGTCGGAGAGGTATCTCTTGGCCCTCTCTGTAATGCACATCACTATAAGCCTTGCAAGCAATGTAGCTAATGAGTTAGTTACGGAATGATGCATTACGTAACGAGTAAAGAGAATTGCCGGTAACGAGATTGAACTAGGTATTAGATACCGACGATCGAATCTCGGGCAAGTAACATACCGATGACAAAGGGAACTACGTATGCTGTTATGCGGTTTAACCGATAATGATCTTCGTAGAATATGTAGGAGCCAATATGAGCATCCAGGTTCCGCTATTGGTTATTGACCGAGAATAGTTCTAGGTCATGTCTACGTAGTTCTCGAACCCATAGGGTCTGCACGCTTAACGTTACAATGACAGTTTTATTATGAGTTTATATATTTTGATGTACCGAAGTTTGTTCGGAGTCCCGGATGTGATCTAGGACATGACGAGGAGTCTCGAAATGGTCGAGACATAAAGATTGATATATTGGAAGCCTATAATTGGATATCGGAAACGTTCCGGGAAAAACCGGGATTTTTCCGGAGTACCGGGGGGTTACCGGACCCCCCCCCCCCCGGGGGGTTATTGGGCCTAGATGGGCCATGAGGGAGAAGAGGAGGGCCGGCCAGGGCAGGCCGCGCACCCCCTCTCCCCCTAGTCCGAATAGGACAAAGAGGGGGGGGAGGGGGCGGCGCCCCCCTTTCCTCTTTCCCCTCCCCCTTTTCCTTCTCCACCAAGGCAAGTGGGGGGAGTCCTACTCCCGGTGGGAGTAGGACTCCTCCAGGCGCACCCCTTGGGGGCCGGCCGGACCCCCCTCCCTCCTTTATATAGGGGGGCAGGGGGGCACCCTAGAACACACAAGTTGATCTACGTGATCGTTCCCTAGCCGTGTGTGTTGCCCCCCTCCCCCATATTCCACCTCGGTTATATCGTCGCGAAGCTTAGGCGAAGCCCTGCATCGGTAGAACATCATCATCGTCACCACGCCGTCGTGCTGATGGAACTCATCCCCGACACTTTGCTGGATCGGAGTCTAGGGATCGTCATCGAGCTGAACGTGTGCTGAACTCGGAGGTGCCGTACGTTCGGTACTTGGATCAGTCGGATCGTGAAGACGTACGACTACATCAACCGTGTTGTCACAACGCTTCCGCTTACGGTCTACGAGGGTACGTGGATATTACTCTCCCCTCTCGTTGCTATGCATCACCATGATCTTGCGTGTGCGTAGGAAATTTTTTGAAATTACTACGTTCCCCAACACACTTATCCACCGCAAGGCGGGCCCCCTTCAACACACCTTCATAGTACAGTTCGGCCTTGCGGTGCTCCTTACCCTCCGGTGGCCCCTCAGTCATCAGCTTCTCCGCATCGAGCTTCCCCCAATGCACTTTTGCACGGGAAAACGCCATGCGCGCACCTTCTATACAGACTGATCGCCTGATAGCATCAAGCCGAGGACAGGCGCCCACACTCCGCTTCACGAGCCAGAAGTAACTGCTTGGAATTGGCTCCGCAGGCCACAGTCGGATAACCAAGTCCTTCATGGCTAGTTCGGCCGCCTGGTGTAGTTCGACCAGCTGCTTCAGCTGATCGATAAAAGGCACCGGATAGTTCGGCGCCAAATACTGCGACCAGAAGTTCCTCTCCACAGACTTCTTCACCTCTGTCCGATAGAAATGGGCGGCATCCGATATGCTGCGAGGTAGATCCGCAAACGCCCCTGTAAAATAAAGAATTCAGCTTGTCGCTTAGGGTTCTCCCCACTATCATATAAAAATGGCCATGAATACAACAGGCCTTACCAGCCACAACTTTCCGAGCCTCCAGAATGTCCCGTACAACACCTCGGGCTTCTTCCCGAGCATCTTTCGTGGCTTGGAGATCTTGGGAGAGTTCGGATTCTTTCCCTACTAGACTTTGCTCCAAGCCCTCGCTTTTCTTCATAGCCTCCTAGAGTTCCCGCTCAGGTGTGAGGACCCTGGCCTCGTGTTTTTCACGAAGCGCCTGTTCGGCGGCAGCCTTCTCGTTGGCATCAGCCACAACCTTCTTCAGTGCCTCATATTCGGCACTCGCTTCTAGGGCGTACAACACAAATGCTTTTCAATAGGCACAATTACTCATTCGTGCCTAATGCAAGACAATGTTTCAACATACCTTGCCTATCCTCTAACTGCTTCTTCACACGACCAAGTTCTTCCTCGGCCCGTTCCAGGCTCTGCTTCAGTTTGGACACTTCCGCATTATGAGCGGTCGTCTTCTCCGCAGACGCCTGTTTTCAAACAAAGGGGTATACGTCATTAACAAGGGTTCCCATGAAAAAGAGGGTTTGATCCCCTTCCCGGCTCTCTCTCTTTCGCCGGACAGTGTATCAGGGGCTACTACTCATATTATGATGATTCCTCAAAGGTTCCTTAGAAACCATACCTCAAAAGCCTTTATAAGGCCAAGGCAAGACTCATTCAGCCCGCTTTCGGCAGACTGAATCTTCCCAACCACCGTACCCATGAGGGTCCGATGTTCATCGATGATAGACGCATTCTTCAACGCTGTTGATAGACCGCCCAGCAGCTCTGCATGGACAGAGGTTACCGGCAGAGTAGGCAAGTCTCCCTTCGTCGAAGGCGGCCGCTCGCCCGATCCTGGAGCCCTAGAGGTCTCCAGGGCCTTATCCGGCTGTGGGCCGAACCCGAGATCTCCCCCATCGTCAACACGCCGTGGGGCCGCTGCCCCCGTGTGTCCGGCTCCAGAGACATGCCCCCCCTGCTCTGGGTCACTTTGAGACAACACCTCGGTGTCGCACCTGGACTTCGGAGAAGGAGCCTCCGCAGGCGTCTCGCTCGGCACAGCATCCGAGCTTAGCGAATCCTCCGATGAGGACTGTCCGGCAGGAGACCTCGCCGGTATGTACGAGATATGATAACAGTTAAAGCTACTGTACCCATATGACCCTGGATGTATAGGTGCATTCGGATTTCGGTTACTTACGATTTTTCCAGGGGCTGGGCCCTGGGATTCCACGCGCGGGCTGTTATCGGCAGCCGTGGTGGATGCCTCTGGATGGGAACCTCTCCCCCTCTTGGGCGATTCGGCCTCAAGGGACGGGGAAGCCGCCCGCTTCTTCCCACCTTCAGAGTAAGGCTCGTCCTCCTCTACTTCCTCCTCTTCGTCTTCGGAAGAAGGAGCGTCGCTGGAGTCTCTGGATTTTGCGTCCAAAGCCTCGTGGCGACGGAGGCCACTCCGGGTCTTCTTGACCTTCTTGGAGGCCTCCTTGTCTCGCACCTTGTAAGGCGCGGGAACCAGCACCTTCGTCAGAAGAGGTCCGGCCGGTTCCTCCGGCAGCGGGGCCAGACAATGTGTCCGCTCCACCTTCTTTATCCATCCCTGAGGTCACGAAACATGACGAAAATGTCTCCCTCATGACAAGTCAACTAAAGCGTGGATGGATAGAGTGTGGCTGTAACTTACCAGGCTTGCAGAATGAGATAATTGATACCCATGGTTCTCGGCGGAGCCCGGCTACGATTTTCCGGACTTGAAGAGCACCTTCCAGATATCCTTGTGGGAGGAATCATAGAGCTCCCGAAGGATTTGGTGCTTGATTGGGTCGAACTCCCACAAAGTGTAGGCTCGGCGCTGACAAGGGAGAACCAGGCGAACTAGCATCACCTGGACTATGTTGACAAGTTTGACATCCTTGTCGACCATGCTTTGAACACGCGTCAGGAGCAGTGACAACTCATCGGACGAGGACCAGTTCAGGCCCTTCTTGGGCTAGGACGTGAGCCGCAGTGGGGCTTCGGATCTGAATTCGGGAGCTGCAACCCACTTTTTGTCGCGTGGTTTGATGATATAGAACCACTACTGCTGCCACTCCATGACGGAGTCGTTGAAGGCGCCCTTTGGCCAAACGGCCTTGGGCATCTTGCTCACCATGGCGCCGCCGCACTCGGCGTGTTTGCCACTCACCACCTTGGGCTTCACATTGAAAATCTTCAGCCACAGGCCGAAGTGAGGCGGAATCCGGAGAAAGGCCTCGCACACGATGATGAACGTCGAGATATTGAGGAAAGAGTTGGGGGAAAGATCATGAAAATCAATCCCATAGTAATACATGACTCCGCGAACGAATGGGTGAAGGGGAAACCCGAGCCCGCGGACAAAATGGGGAAGGAACACGACTCTCTTGTAGGGCTCCGGAGTAGGGACAATCTGTCCCGCCGGTGGGAGACGGTGGCCAATCTTCTTGGCCAGATACCCGGCTTCCCGGAGCTTCTTAATATCCTTCTCCCGGACGGTAGAGGCCATCCATCTGCCTCCTGCTCCGGATCCGGACATCTTTGGAAAACCTCTCTTCGATGGAAAAGAAGAGTGCTTGGGCGTTAGGGTCGAACAGAGGGGAGTGAGCTAGCGGAAGCAGAAGGCGTGGGTAAAGAGGAAGAGACCTTATCTCTTTATAGAGATGGTAAAAGCTTTTTGCGCCTCCCCACTTGCCTGGTGGGACCCGCTCACCTCCCACTCGCTGCGATTAGCGGTGCGGTTGGATTATCCATACCCGTATTGACGAGAATCCCGTAATAAGGGGACGCGATCTCTGCTTTGACAAGACGTGTCAAGGAAACCGCCTCGCAATATGCACTGTGGCTAGTTGAAGGAAAATGGTTCGAATAATGACCCGGCCGTAATGACATGTTACGTCTAAAAAAGTTGTCAACAGAGTACATTTGTGAAATATTGTTCTCTCTATGGTGATATATGAAGATCATTTTGCAGATCCATACACGGTCTACGTGTTTGATAATAACCTTGGAGTATTTGGAAGGAGGAACCCGCCTTGCAATGCCGGAGACAAGACTACGCGCCGGACTCATCGTCATTGAAGCCTGGTTCAGGGGCTACTGAGGGAGTCCTGGATTAGGGGGTATCCGGACGGCTGGACTATATACATCGTCCGGACTATTGGAGCGTGAAGATACAAGACTCAAGACTCTGGCCCATGTCCGGATGGGACTCTCCTTTGAATGGAAGACAAGCTTGGCGATCCGGATATTATATTTCCTTCCTTGTAACCGACTCCATGTAAACCCTAGCCTCTCCGGTGTCTATATAAACCGGAGAGGATGGTCCTTAGAAGGCCGATCACAATTACAATCATACCATCATAGGCTAGCTCCTAGGGTTTAGCCTCTACGATCTCGTGGTAGATCTACTCTTGTACTACTCATATCTTCAATATTAATCAAGCAGGAAGTAGGGTTTTACCTCCATCGAGAGGGCCCGAACCTGGGTAAACATTGTGTCCCTTGCTTCCTATTACCATTAGCCTAAGACGCACAGATCGGGACCCCCTACCCGAGATCCGCCGGTTTTGACACTGACACTCTATGCCTGGAGTCTCTTGATATCTACCGAGTACCCCTGGTGATAAAAGCTAAGTCAGGGCGAGTGCACATTGTGCATACTGTAAGATGCCAACAGCTGAAGCATATGGTACTGCTTTCATTTAATCGATCTCGTACTCGTTCTTGAGATGTTGGAATTTCCCAAAACTATCACCCTTGACTATAGGAGCAGGTGTGGCTTTACTCGCATGCATATTATACTTTTTAACAACCTTTTCTAAATATGTCTTCTGTGATAGTCCTAAGACTCCATTGTTCCTATCTTGGTGAATTTCTATGCCCAAAACATATGATGCTTCACCAGGATCTGTTATGTCAAAATTTGAGGATAAAAACTTCTTTGTTTCTTGTAGTAGCCTAACATCACTGCTAGCAAGCAGGATATCATCCACATACAAGATTAGGAAAATATATTTCCCATTTTTAAACTTTGCATAAATGCAGATATCCTCAATATTTTCTTTAAATCCAAAAATTTTAATCATTTGATTAAACTTTAAATACCACTGTCTAGAAGCTTGCTTTAATCCATAAATGGATTTCTTCAGGCGGCATCCCATATTTTCCTTGCCTTCCATGATAAAACCCTTGGGTTGTTTCATGTAGACATTTTCTTTTAAATCCCCGTTGATAAATGCCGTCTTTACATCCATTTGATGTAACTCTAAATCAAAATGAGCAAATAATGCCATTATGATTCTGAAGGAATCCTTACATGAGACTAGAGAAATTATCTCATTTTAATCTATCCCTTCTCTTTGTGTAAATCCTTTTGCCACAAGTTTTGCTTTATACTTTTCTATATTCCCTTAAGAGTCATACTTAGTTTTGTAGACCCATTTACAGCCTACTGTTTTGGCTCCTTTAGGAATTTCCTCTAAGTCCCAAACATCTTTGGAACTCATCGATTTCATCTTGTTTTCCATTGCCTTCATCCACTTAAATGAATGAGGGCTTCTCATGGCTTCTTCATATGAGGTGGGATATTTTTCCATATGAACCATTTCGGTGCTATAAACTTTAAAGTCAGTAGAAATAGCTGACTTTCTTGGTCTTGTAGACCTTCTAAGAGCCTTAGTTTCTGGCACATTCTGCGCCTCAACTTCTGGCACTTCTTCTAAAATTTGCTGCTGCACCTCCCTTTCATGCTCAACAATGGGTTCAGCCGGCTCCTGACGGGCAGGTTCGGGTCTACCCCCATAGTTGTCATCGGTGGAGTTGCAACTGGTAGTGAGAAAAATGGCTCCTGAATCATCGGATTAGGTGCATGCACCCTATTCTCCTCAAGATCAATTTTCTGAGCTACCAAGCTCCCCCTCATCATTTCATCCTCTAAGAAGACTGCATGTCTTGTTTCTACAAACTTTGTATATCTGTTTGGGCAGTAGAACCGAAAACCCTTTGATCTGTCTGGATAGCCAATGAAGTGGCAACTCACTACTTTGGGATCTAACTTTGCAATGTTTGGATTAAACATTTTGGCCTCAGCAGGGCATCCCCACACCCTGAAGTGTTGTAGGGAGGACACTCTTCCTGTCACAGCTCGTACGGTGTTTTGGGCACCGACTTTCTTGGTACTCTGTTGAGAATGTGAATGGCGGTTTTAAGCGCCTCCGTCCATAATCCCAGTGGCAAGGTGGAGTAACTCATCATGTTGCGCACCATATCCATAATTGTACGGTTGCGCCTTTCAGCTACTCCATTTTGTTGAGGCTCACCCGGCATTGAATACTAGGCTACTATGCTAGTCTACTGCAAGAACTTTACAAAAGGTCCAGGGACTTGGCCATATGGAGTGTGCCGACCGTAGTACTCTCCGCCACGGTCCGATCTTACTATCTTTATTCTTTTATCATGCTGATTTTCAACTTCAGCTTTGAATATTTTAAATTTATCCAACGCTTCAGATCTTTCTTTGATTGGATAAATATATCCATAGCGAGAGTAGTCATCTGTGAATGTTATGAAAGAATCATATCCATCCACACTTTTCACCGGAAATGGTCCACAAATATCAGTGTGAATGATTTCTAGTGTGCTTGTGCTATGGATTGCACCCTTTTTGATTTGTTTTATACACTTTCCTTTAATGCAATCTATGCATTGTTCTAAGTCTGTGAATTCTAACAGAGGAACAATTCCAGTTTTGACTAATCTTTCTATTCTCCCCTTGGAAATATGGCTCAAGCGACAGTGCCATAATTTCGATGAGTTGAATATTGTCTTTCTTTTCTTTTGCTCTTTATTCAATGCGGAAAAATGTTCTTTCACATTGCATACAGAATAAACTTTTTCACAAAGTGATAACAAATAAAGCTCATTGTGTAGTAAAGCATCACCCACATAAGCATTATTTAACCATATGGCACACTTGCCATATCCAAAAAAACATTCATAATTATCTTTGTCCAAACAAGAAACACTAATTAAGTTTCTATGACATGATGGAACAAATAAAAGATCTCTAAGTAGAAGATTGAATCCATCAGCTAACTCCAAGGAGATGTCACCGACAACTTCAACTTCTGCTTCAACTCTGTTTGACACTTCAATGCGTCTTTCACTTCGTTGCCTAGTCCGCGTCGAATGGAATCCCTGTAAAGAATTTGCAACATGAACAATTTCTCCTGAGCCAATCCACCAAGTGGATTTTCAAAACTGTGTATACAAGGATTCATTTACAAAGTAAACTATATTGTTACCTCTTTTTGCCATGATTGACTTCAGCCAATCAGGCTAGTCTTTCTTGTAATGCCCGGTCTTCTTACAGTGGAGACAAGTGTCTTTGTCCACTGGGAAAGGTTGTTGCTGGCGCTGATGCTGATAGGGAGCTTTTCCTTGAGGCTTTGAACGAGAACCTTTGTAATTCTTTTTCTTGTTGTCCTTCACATAGTTGAGTGAACCACCATGTGAGGCTTTGAGCCTGTCCTCTTTTTGGACACACATTGCTATTGTATTTTCAATGTCCCATGATCCATGTGACATATTGTAGTTTACAACAAAGCTTTCAAACTCCTTTGGCAATGAAGCCATGACCAGGTGGACCAGGAACTTTGGTTTGATCTCCAGATCCTCATCCATGGTCTTGAGCTTTGTTGTCATGTTGCTCATCCTGAGGATCTGCTCTCTTATTCCATGACTACCTCTAGTGTAGTTCTCTGTCACCAGTTGCTTCAGCACCTGGGTGGCATATATCTTTGAAGAGCCACTGAACTGGCTCTTTATCTTTGTAAGCAACTCACCTATGAAAGTGCACTCTGCAATTGAGCCCACGATGGTGGTTCAATTGTATTCTTTATAAATGCCATGCATTTTTGTTTGCATTGACCCACTTTTGGTTTTCAATGGAATATCTCATCTCCACTGGAGCATGATCTTTTTTCTTCTCCTCCCTCGCATCATCATCATCGGTGGCCTCTCTGACTGGCTCTGTAGGTCTGCCCGGCTGTGGTTCATCCACAGCCCCGTCCAGGTCAGCATAGACAAATGCCAGGTCTACTCTCTTCCTCCACTCGGAGTAGTTGTCACCTCTGAGTGTCGGAACATCTTTTAGGCAACTCATCAAGTGGAAGCCTCCTAAAATCACAATTTAAGTGAGATCAGTATAACAATCATATGCATTAATCTAACGTTGGTCAAATTAAACATACAATTGTCTATGCAATTAAATCTATATTACCATTGGGCAAAATATTAGAAATGAATGCACCTTTAATTTCAATAATAAAACATGATCATGTTATTAATAACGTTGGTCATAAAAAATAACATAATCATATTCATTTTAATAATCACTTTAACATGCTCTTAAAAAAACTTAATTCTATCTAACCTTTTATTTTCTTTATAAAATGAGCACTACTAATTATTTACGCAGCGGAAAAAACATGAATAAAAAATTCATGAACTTTTACTCTTTACAGAAACATTTCTTTGACCGAATAAAAAATCATGAACTTTCTTATTTTCTTTATGAAAATTCATGAACATTTATTTTCGGAAAATTTTCTAATCTCTAAAAAATCAAAATTAGCAGTAGCAGAGCCCAGCGCGCGCAGCCCGCAGCAGAAAAAGCCGGCCCACGGCCTGGCCTGCGCGCTGGGATGTGGCCTCGGCCCAGCACTAGCGCACGCGCCGGTGCCGCTGGCCTCGTCCAATTTCGGCCCATCGGCCCAGTCTGGCGCTACGGTTATAATCTCAGTCGTCTGCTGAGATCCGACGGCCACCCGCGGTTCTAGCCCGAACAAAACGCCAGCCGACCGAACCCCGACCGAACCCTGAGTCCATTTTTTTTGTGATGATTTTCCTCCTAGCTTTATTTTTTTATGTATCTATATTAGAGTTAAAATAAAATGCGCCATAAAGGCTTCCCTTAAAAAAACTCACATGCCACAGCCTCACATGTGATTCAAGATCGACTCCGAGAAAAGAAACCTGCAAATGGCAGTGCCTTTGTTAGGACTTCCGTGTTGCGGTTTTGTGAATTTTTTCTTGTCCATATACCTCTGACAAGACAAGCACACAAAAATGCAAGGACAGCATATCCAGCATCCTTAACCTCATCAAGGACGTTGGATATGCTTTCCTTACGTGTTTCTCTTGCTTCTCTCCATAATACTCGGATTTTTTTTTTAAGCGCCATACTTTGCTTCTCTTGAGCAATATTTTTTGCTAATGATTGTAAACGACGTCTGACGTGCTCATCTCGTACTCTTGGGGTTCTGTTTGCCTATACAGTATTATTTTGGCATCTTCATCCTTCGAACGCGTGCCTGTTATCTGTTTCGAGGTTGGTTGGTGCCAGACGGGACAGAGAAGCGCCCCTGTTGGCACACATGCAGGACTGCCATCTCACGTGTACACAGAACGCATGGATCAATCTGAGCTAACATGATTGTCCTCCTTCTAACTAAATTAGGGGGCAATGTAGACGTGAGCGCAACCAGATTTCTGCCAGCGCCGAGCTCCTCTAACGTGTAGCAACGGGTTGGCCTTGAACATCATGCACCAGTAGTCACCGCACTGTTTGGCGTCCGGGTCTCCGGTCGGGGGGCTCGCACATGCCGTCGCCGGGAGGGACCGGAACTGTGTCCGTCCGTGTGGGGGTGCTGAGGGCTTGAATTGATTGCTGCATGTTACTACTAGCATATAATGATCTCCATGTACCTGTACCCCCTTCCCGGCAAATCAAGAAAAGCAAAGGCATCATGGCTACTGCTATGCTATGGAGATCATGGTTCCTTTTTCTCAGGTTGACAGCAGTGCCAATAACTGTAGGTACACGTCTCCTCTCCCAGGACGGGATGCACGCACAACCGCAAACCTGTTAGGGATTGCTCCCAATTTTCATTTCTGGAAACTGATAATTCACACTGTTGGAAATGAGAGTTTGGCAGTACTACACGATGTATTGATCGGTGCGTAGCGCACGTATATATGGAGTATAAAGTGGGATTCAACCTCAACTATACAAGGACTAGGAGGTGGGCCGAGTTACACAATATACATGCACAAACCATATGTCAACACCCCCCCCCCACCCCCGGCAGTCGAAGCGTCGCCGGAGACGCAAAGGCCGGACCTGAACTCCTCGAAAACAGAAGTATACAGTCCTTTCGTCATGACATCGGCGAACTGTTGCACCGCCGGGACTTGGAGGACCCGGATGCGCCCTAGACCCACCTGCTCGCGAACAAAGTGTATTTCAAGCTCAGTGTGCTTCGTTCGACGATGATGGACTGGGTTGGCGGAGAGGTACACGGCAGAAACGTTGTCGCAGTAGACGAGCGTGGCCTTGTGAACATCACAAAGCAACTCCTGTAGCAGCTGACGAAGCCAAGAGCATTCAGCAACGGCGTTAGCCACTGCCCGATACTCTGCCTTGGCACTCGAGCGGGAGACTGTGGGCTGTCTCTTGGATGACCAAGAGATGAGGGATGGCCCAAGGTAGACACAGTACCCCGAGGTGGAGCACCGTGTGTCCGGGCCGCCAGGCCAGTCCGCATCGGAGTAGGCGACGAGGTCGGTGGAGGCGGAGACCGTCAGCCTAAGTCCCATGGACTGGTTGCCGCGTATTTAACGAAGAATACGCTTCACCAGGGTCTAGTGGGAGCAGCGCGGAGCATGCATGTGAAGACAGACCTGCTGAATAGCATACTGCAAGTCAGGACGTGTCAGAGTCAGATGCTGCAGAGCGCCCACAATGGAGCGATAGAATGCCGCTTCGGATGCGAGAGAACCCTCCAGAGCGGAAACCATGGCCTTGGTGTCGACGGGCGTGGGAGCGGGCTTGTAGTTAAGTATGCCAGCACAGTCAAGAAGCTCATGGGCATAGCGCTGCTCGTGCAGGAAAAACCAATCTGGCCGTCGAACCACCTCGATGCCAAGGAAGTAGTGTAAGGGGGCCAAGTCCTTAAGGGAAAACTCATCGCGAAGACGGGCAGTAAGCTGCTGAAGGAGCGCGGCAGTGGATGCCGTCAGGATGATGTCGTTGACGTAGAGCAGCAAGAAGGCCGTTTCAGCTCCATGATGGTACACGAAGAGCGACGCATCAGAGCGAGTGGATGTTAATCCGAGCGTCTGTAGGAATGCAGCGATGCGCTGGTACCAGGTCCGAGGTGCCTGCTTCAACCCGTAAAGTGAATGGGAGAGCAAGCACACATGGTCTGGATGCGTGGCGTCGATGAAGCCTGTGGGCTGCTAATAGAACACCTACTCAGCAAGGTGGCCGAGCAAGAAGGCGTTGGAGACGTCCAACTGATGCACATGCCAAGCTCGGGAGACGGCTAACTGAAGCACGGTGCAGATCGTGTCTGGTTTAACAACCGGGGCAAAAGTATTGGTGAAGTCCACGCCCGCACGTTGCTGGAAGCCCCGAACCACCCAGCGAGCTTTGTAGCGCTCAAGAGTTCCATCTGAACGAGTCTTATGCCGAAAGACCCACTTGCCCGTGATGATGTTGGCACGAGGCGGCCGAGGGACGAGCTACCAGGTGCAGTTCCGCTGGAGAGCGTAGAACTCTTCCTGCATCGCAGTTAGCCAATGAGGATCCCGAAGGGCGGCTCGAGCTGACGATGGGAGAGGGAACGGCTCGGAGACGAAAGCAGCGAGAAGGTACTCATCGCTGGGGTACCGCGTGCTCGGCCGGAGAGTACCGCGTGGGGCAGCGGGTCCAGGGCAGCAGCAGGCGGTGACGAAGAACAACCCACTACAGCCGAGGCCGCGGGGGAGACCGCGGGTGAGGCAGCCGCGGACGAGGCCATGGGCGAGGCGGTGGGAGACATCGAGAGGGGCGCCGGGGACGCCTGGGGCGTCACGGGAGCCGAGGATGCCAAGGGCGCCAGGGAGGGGTTGCGACCCCTGAGGCAACCAGCCGGGGAGGAAACTCAACTAGTGGCGCAGGGGGCACCCTTAAAACCGGGAGGCAGCCCAAGAGAAGCACGTGGGCGGCCGTCACCGGGAGCGAGCAAGGCCGCAACATCCGAAGGTACCTGCTAAAACGAAAAAACCATCTCATCAAAGTAAACGTGTCGAGAAGTGATCACCCGATGTGAGATAGGATCATAGCAGCGGTAGCCTTTGTGTTGGGGGGATAGCCGAGAAAGATGCAGGACACAGACCGAGGTGCGAGCTTATGCGGAGTGGTGGAAGCAATGCTAGGGTAGCATAGGCAACCGAATATGTGGAGCTCAGCATAGGAGGGTGGCGTGCCGAACAAGAGGTGATGAGGTGCAAAATTCCCGCGAGTGTGACAAGAACGAATGTTGATGAGTAGTGAGGCAGTGGCAAGCGCGTCAGGCCAAAAACGTGGTGGCACGTTGGCATGAAAGAGGAGGGTGCAGACACAGTCATTAAGTGTGCGAAGTACACGCTCAGCGCGGCCATTCTATGGCGAAGTGTATGGGCAAGTGAGACGAAAAATCGTGCCGTGTGTGGCAAGAAGGTTGCGGAGCGCAAGATTATCAAACTCCTTCCCATTGTCTGTTTGCAACACATGGATGGTACGCCCAAACTACATGGAGACATAAGAGTAGAAAGCAGTGAGAGTGGCAACAGCACCCGACTTTCGCCGCAATGGGAAGGTCCACACATAGTGCAAAAATCATCAAGTATGACAAGATAATAAAGATAGCGCGTGTTACTTTGTCACAGCCCCAGTTCAGCCCTTGCTTGACTTTGCTTGTTCATCATGCCATCATGTTTAAATTCCAAAGAAATTTGAAATGGGGATTGTTGAAACCCTAGCACCAAATGAAATTTAACTAGGTTCAATAAGAATATTTTCAATAACCCAGAATGCCCTTTGGAAATGTTCATAATTTCTGTTAAAGGTGAAAACCTCTTCCAAGAATGATGAACATATTTATAGGCTATTCCTGGATTTTTGAATTAAATTATATAGTATTTGCATTTGGGCATTTAAATGCTATTAAATATTTCAAATGCTCAAATAATCATAAACTAAAATGTTTACTGTTGGATATTTTCTAAACAGTAGCCATGATTAGTTTCATGATTTTTGAAAGTGTCTGAGTATTTTTAATAAAGCCCTAAATTTACAGAATAATAGAAAACTGAGATATTAGAAAAAAGGAGATAGAGAGAGAGGATACCTGGGCCACTTACCTGCTTACCTGCCCGGCCCAGCTCCCCCAGCGCGGCCCAGCCCATCTCCTTTCCCCCGCTTGTCCTCTTCTTCCTCTGCCAGTAGGCAGAGGCGAGGCGTGGCGCGCGCCCGAAGAGCGCCGGCCACCTCCTGCTTCGCCGTGGCAGCCTCCCCGACCCCTCGCGACGCCACGGAGACGGCCTCGACCCCCCTCGACCGTCTCTCTCTCTCTGGACCCCCTCCTCCTCCTCTGTTCTCCCTCCCTCTCGTCACCGAACGCACCTGGGAGCGCCGCTCGCCGTAGCCATGACCACGGCCACCCCCTCCCCTCTCCGACGTGCTCCCGAGCTCCTGCACCTCGTCGCCAACCCCCTCACCGAGCCACGTGACCGGAAGGGCCCCGAGCAGCCGCCATCGTCATCATCTCCGAGCTTCGGCCCCGGTGCCGTCTCCGTCGAATTCGGCCACTCCGGCGCGCCCCCGAGCCCACTGACCCTCCCTACAGCTCCGCGGTGAGCCTCCGTGCAGAACCCCTCTCTCTCCCCTCGCGTTTGCGAGCTCTAGGCCATAGCCCCGTCGCGGCTGAACTCCGGCCGCCGCTGACCATGTCGCCGCCGTGGCCTGAGCTCGAACGGGTCGCGCCCGTGCATCTCACCGAGCTCGTGGTGACTCCAGGAGGCTGCGCAGTGCTTTACCTCACTCGCCCGTGCTCCACAACGCCGTTTTCGCCGAGGTCCGAACTCCGGCGCCGCCGCGAGCTCCACTCCGGCGAGCTCCGGCCACCCCGCGCCTCCCGCATGCCTCCTTTGGATGCGCGCAAGCAAGGGCAACCCTCTGGTGCCCTTGGCTTGGCCGAAAACCGCTCGCAGCGCCACTCCGGCGAGCTTCCGCCGCAGTTTTGGTCGTCGCCGGTCGAACTCCGGCGACTGCCGACGTGGCACGCCTAATCAGCACTAATGACGCCTAAACACCCCCCCCACAACCACTGACAGTGGGCCCCGTAGTTGGTCAAAGCCCGGGTCAACGCGGGATTAGCCCCTGTGTCACTGACGTGTGGACCCCACACGTCAGGTTTGACCCGAGCCGGCCCCTGTTGACTTGCTGACGTCATGCCAACGTCATGCTGACGCAGTATTGCTTTCTGGATTTAATTTAATTCTGAAATTCCAGAAAAATGCCTAAAACTTCTAAAAATCATAGAAATTCAACCGTAACTCCAAATTAAATAATTTATATATGAAAAATTATCAGAAAAATTCAAGGAATCCATCTGTACCATTTTCATGCATGTTAGAACAACTTATAGCTGCTGTTTAGCACAAATCAATTAAATGGCATTTGAATAATCACATATGGAGTTTAAATTTGAATCTTGTATTCAAACCAACTTCATTTAATCTGTTGCTAGTTGCATTAGCTCAAAACACATTCATATTGCCATGTCATAGCATGCATCATATTGTGCATTGCATTGATCGTGTTTTTTCTGTATTTGCCGGTATTTGTCCCCTCTCGATAGACGTGATACCGATGATGTGATCGTTGACACTGATGAAGACTCAATGTTATCTTCAGAAGTGCCAGGCAAGCAAAACCCCCTTGTTCATTCCGATACAATCCTACTCTCTCGCTCCTGCTCTCTTTTAATGCATTAGGACAACACCGATTCATCTGTTACTTGCTGCGGTAGTTGAACCCCTTTATCCTTTGCATGACCTGTCATTGCCACAGTAAATAGATGAAACCCACTAGCATGAGTAGGAGTTGTTTGAGCCCTGTTGTGCCTACTCATTCATGCTTGTTTGTCATGCCTGCTACTGCTTAGAGTCGAGTCAGGTCTGATTCATCCGGGATGAATCAGAGGTGTGTGAACATGTCCTACTGTGTCTGAGCTAAGTGTGTGAACACGATTTGGTAAAAGGTAGCTGTGAGAGGCCATGTAGGAGTACATGGTGGGTTGTCTCATTGCAGCCATCCTCAGGAACTGAGTTCTGTGTTTGTGATCCATGATTCAGCTACTACCATACATTGGGCCCTGAAATATGACCCCGCTCGACTTCTTATTCACCCTTGTCCTCTGTCCAGGAGTTGCAAGTAGTTTCTGGTGTTTGTAGCTTACTGGAGGCCGTGGACAGCGCTGACCGTAGGGGTGGGCTGTGATGCGGTAGGTACGTGGCACGGTGTACCGGATGCCCGTTTGGTATCTCGGGAACCCTGTTCACATCGTTTGGGGCTGTGTGCGAAACTCCGGCCGGATCTCCTCATGGATGGAACCCGAATAGGCGATAAACCTGGACTAGAGACTTGAGTGTTTAGGTAGGTCGTGGTCTACACCCACGTCGGCTTTCGCTTGAAGTCTGCCGAGCACATGTCGTGTGCAGACGCTAAGTGGTGGAAACATGTATGAAGAAGTACACCCCTGCAGGGTTAACATCATCTATTCGAATAGCCGTGTCCGCGGTAAAGGACTTCTGGGTTGCTTATATCAGTTCATAGACAAGTGAAAGTGGATACTCTAAAATACGCAAGATAAGCGTGAGTGCTATGGATGGCGTTCTCGTAGGGAGACGGGAGCGGATCCATAGTGGTGTATTGATATGGTGAATATGTGGACTCGTGTGCGCCACCTCAAAAGAGTTACTTGCAGTCGTAGTTCAGGTTAGCCACCGAGTCAAAGCTGGCTTGCTGCAGTTAAACCCCACCATCCCTTTGTTGATAATGCTGCATATGTAGATAGTTCTGATGTAAGTCTTGCTGGGTACATTTGTACTCACGTTTGCCTATTTTATGTTTTTGCAGAGAGACTTCAGTCTCACTAGTAATTTCGCGTGGTCTTCGATGTTTAGCTTGTGCCCTCGGCAGGATCTGGTAGATAGTCAGGCTTCTCAGCCTTTTTCATTTATAGATGTCTGTACTCAGACATGATAGCTTCCGCTTGTGCTTTGATTAATATGCTCTGATTGTTGGGTCATGAGACCCATGTTTGTAATATCTCGCTCCTCAGAGCCTATTGAATAAATACTTGAGTCGTAGAGTCATTTTGTGATGCCATGTTGTATTGCACATATCGAGCATATTGTGTGTATGTTAATGAAATGCTTGGTATGTGTGGGATCTGACTATCTAGTTGTTTATCTTTAGTAGCCTCTCTTACCGGGAAATGTCTCCTAGTGTTTCCATTGAGCCTTGGTAGCTTGCTACTGCTCCGGAACACTTAGGCTGGCCGGCATGTGTCCTTCTTCGTTCCTGTGTCTGTCCCTTCGGGGAAATGTCACGCGATGAATACCGGAGTCCTGTTAGCCCGCTACAGCCCGGTTCACCGGAGTCCTGCTAGCCCAGTGCTACAACCTGGATTCACTCGTTGATGACCGACACGTTCGATGCTGGGTCATGGATGCCTGTCCCTGTAAGTCTGTGCCACTTTGGGTTTACGACTAGCCATGTCAGCCCGGGCTCCTTATCATATGGATGCTAGCGACACCGTCATATACGTGTGCCAAAAGGCGCAAACGGTCCCGGGCTAAGGTAAGGTGGCACCCGTGGGAATACCGTGCGTGAGGCCGCAAAGTGATATGAGGTGTTACATGCTAGATCGATGTGGCATTGAGTCGGGGTCCTGATAGCGTTGGTATCAGAGCTTGACTGCCTGTAGGATTACCAAGCCAAACTGGTCGAAGTTGAGTCTAGAAATTCTTTAGTTATATAAGGGAATTGATTGGGATGGAACGTAAGGCTCTTTTACTCCTTATACCTCATGGCCTTCTGATCTGAGTCATCATCTTCTCTTCTACGGGGATTAAGAACTAGGCTTTCTCTTCTTTCTATTAGGATCACGTGTTACTAATCCGTAGACTTATAAGATTGTTGGATTTAAGCTTGAGTTCAGTTTCTACTACTTCCGTATGTTAATTGTTGATCTCTAAACCTTGATATTGTGCTCCTGAGTGGTTATGCCACCATTTTTGTGAATGTCTCAAATCTTTTCTGAGCATTTACAGCCGTTATGCTGTCCGAGTCATCCTAGGTTTCTAAGTAGTCTGATGCATTTGCAAATCCTTTCTTCCCGTTTCAATGTTCCCATGGGCCAGATTAACCACACTAATCAGTGAGTTGAGGTACTCCGTTGCCTTGACATTTATGTTGGAGTTATTATTATGACCCTAGGGGTTTTAGGGAGTCACCTAGTAATCTAGCAATGATTTGTGATCCCAGTGTGATGATTCTGGCCTTTATCCTCGACAGCATTCCGTGATGCTACTTAGTAGTAGGTATTCTACTCCTTGGGCTTTGAACCCGAGATTCACTCTACTTACTTCATGTTGATAGTGTTACTAGTTCCTTTAGTATATTAGTAACTTGCGATAGTCCTCGAGGTCCGTGGTATTTCCTTCTTCCAAATACCATGAACTACTTATGGCAGAAGTTCCTGGTTGAACTGAAATATCACAACAGGATTATTCTTGATGAGTTCTCCATTATATATTGTGGCTCTGCCAGTTCTACCTTTCTGCATGGGTTATCCGGAAGAATTATGTTGAACTCGGTTCGACATACTAATTTATGCATCCACAACTCAGAAAGTTATATGTTCCTTTGAGTTGTCCCATCTTAGTTGTTTCTGACCTTCGTCTATCAATTGATAGTCAAGGGTATGCGTGCGTTCGTTTATAGATGCCTATTACTCTTGTGGTCCGTCAAGCCATTCTATCGCAGAATGACTAGGAGAAACAAACTCCAGTACCTCATCCATATTTAGGATTGGGTCAAAGTAGTTGTGTTCCGCAGATCAAGTTACAATCCAGCTTCTGGTCTGCTCTACCCTGAAGTATTACCTTCTTTATGACAGGAATTTCATGAGAATTGCACCACCTTTTGTGAAGTCTTGACATAGTGATACTTCTCGCCATCCTTTTTCATTCCTCGGTTCCGTGTTGTTGCAGCCGGAATACCGACAAATGAATTGTGATGTGTGAAATCAATACGCCTAGCAACCTCGTTGCTGGGTAGTTAAAGGACAATAATTTCATTCTTAGTGTATTGGTTATTGAATCATCATTCTAAGATTGATCGTGCTACCTAGTCCATTCTCCTGGTTCACTCCTCGATCGATGAGTTAGGATTATTTCAAATCCTTGCTCTATTGATCATATCGTCTTGCCCTGAAAAGCAAGATTGTTCTCGAGCTTAGTAACATACCGGTGGTTCGTGATTTTTTTTTGAATATCTTCTCAGAAGTATTACCAGGTTGTCACCTGACCGCTATGTTGAGTTCGTGATCAAGTTGGTTTATTCCTGTAACCCACCCCTTCTCCAAGAATCTGTGTTGGATACCCTGAGCTAGTTGGATAAGCTAAACAACAACTTGGAGAGTTGGAAGATAAAAGCTTGTCCGACTTAGTTCATGTTAAGGGATATCTTTTTGTGTGTGTGTGTGTGTTGAAGAAAGATGATATCTGCATCAATTGGTCCTTGTGAACAATTGTTGGATCTATTATCTTACCCAAACCTTTGATTGAGTATGGGCTATCATCCAATCAGACCAGAACCAACGATATTCGTAATGTTGTCTTACTCGTGGTTGATCCCTCGAGCATACACCATTATATCTTTTGGGTCTGACTAATGCTATCACTTGTTCACTTAACTATGGAATTCCTTTTAAAAGGAAACCCAGATGAATTGTTGTTGTGCCCATTGACAACATCCTTGTCTTCTTCATAATTTTGCTGAACATTAAGCTAGTGTTGGAAACTTTTGAAAGCATTTGTTCATGCTAGCTCATGAAGCATATGTTCGGATGTAAGAAGTGACTTCCTCTAGTTCATGTGCATTTGATGCAAGTTGCCGCCGTGGACTCGAGAAAGTCAAGGTTGCTTCCTCTGGAATCATCGCAAGTCAGTCATGCACACGTGCGAAGTATTCTGTGGTCTGGAGACTTGCAACCTTCATTCCATATGTGTATCCTAGCACACCAAGCCACTGACTGATTTGTTCAAGGAGAAGGAGTATCTTCATAAGAGCTAATCCGGACTTATGAAAGAACTTCGATATCCTCGCTGATGGTTCCCAACCAGAACTCGGTAGTGTTTTATTGTAAGACTACCATGTGGGCATGCTTGTCTGGGACAACGTGTTCACATGTTTGTAGCAGAACCAGCTCATGTTTTGGAGCTTGCTATCGTAGTTCATCTTCCGAGAATCCCGCAACGTCATCTCGTCGATTTGTGTTGCAAACTTTCATTTTTCTTCCTAGACTCGATGGGTCTGGAATATTCTGACACCAACCAGATCTGAATCTCAGGCAGATATGATGGTTGGAACATTTCCCCAAGAACTATAATATTGGTTCCTCGATAACTGGTAAAGTGGATGTCGTGGCCAGCACCACCCAGCCGAAAGACCTATTATTGTAGTATCTTGATTGAAGAAGTTGGCCACCTCCCCATAAGGATTTCATAGGATTTACCTCCGTAACTGTTCCTTATGAATTCTATTGCTCCCGAAGTCCGACCTTTTACTTGATGTTCTAGTTATCAAACCATATCTATGAATGGGATACACTAGCACATCAAGGAGAACATTAGAAGCGGAGTGCTAAATGTCTCTCGGTCGATCATCCAGATTTTATTTCCTTGGCCTCGCTAAGGTGAAATCTGAGAAAGTGTTATCTTTCTTTGCATCTGCATCCTCCATCACCGTTCATCATGGTAGTAAGTTGTGTTACCGGACCCTTGACACGGATGTTGGTAAACCCTTGACGAATGTGGAAATGCTCAAGTTCTTGAGAGCACGCACAAGTGCTACGTGTTATCATCGGCACTAACCGGGATTCCTCTCAGTTTCCTCGGCAATGCTATGACCTCTTCAGACAGTGAATTCACTCTCTGTTGTTGGGTTCTTCCCCAGTTACCAGAATCATTCCAGCATTTGCATTTTGTTCCTAGCTTGCACCGCCAATGTGCCATTCTACCATGGGTCTCTTCCATTTCCGGTGGTAAGCAAATTCATCCATTACGTTGTCTTCAACAAGGTAATCCACATCATCCAAGTCTGAGTATGCCATTCTACCGACCCCCTCCAAATGATCGCTTGTGATTGCCTTAGGCTGGTTTAAAGAGTTTCAATGATCTCTGAATCAAAGGTAATTCTTTTTGCCACTTAAGGAAATAATCTACGAATCACCCTCCTCCAGGATGTTTCGTCGTGGTATCATAGCAACTCAACTCCTCGCTACGTTGACAATCGATTACCACCTTCTTAGGTGTGGAATTGTGGTCTACCTAGTGAACCTTCGTCATCCGTCTCTTTCCACCCCTCTTGATGTGCTTCGTCTCTCAGCTCGAGAGATGCTGTTATGTCTCATTCCGGGAGTTAATCCTGAGTTGTTCGATCTTCGAGAAGACCGATCCTTCCAGAGTTTTCCTTTCCTCTTCTTGTCATGATTAGCTGGAGTTCTCAGAGCAAGACGACAAGACAAAGATATTGTTCAAATCAACGTTCATTTGAAGTGCAACCTGTATCGTGAAGATTGTGCTAGTGGCGTTCCCCCCTCACCTTACCCTACGCTTGAATCTCGGGACGAGATTTTTGTTTAGTGGGGGTGAGTTGTCACAGCCCCAGTTCAGCCCTTGCTTGACTTTGCTTGTTCATCATGCCATCATGTTTAAATTCCAAAGAAATTTGAAATGGGGATTGTTGAAACCCTAGCACCAAATGAAATTTAACTAGGTTCAATAAGAATATTTTCAATAACCCAGAATGCCCTTTGGAAATGTTCATAATTTCTGTTAAAGGTGAAAACCTCTTCCAAGAATGATGAACATATTTATAGGCTATTCCTGGATTTTTGAATTAAATTATATAGTATTTGCATTTGGGCATTTAAATGCTATTAAATATTTCAAATGCTCAAATAATCATAAACTAAAATGTTTACTGTTGGATATTTTCTAAACAGTAGCCATGATTAGTTTCATGATTTTTGAAAGTGTCTGAGTATTTTTAATAAAGCCCTAAATTTACAGAATAATAGAAAACTGAGATATTAGAAAAAAGGAGATAGAGAGAGAGGATACCTGGGCCACTTACCTGCTTACCTGCCCGGCCCAGCTCCCCCAGCGCGGCCCAGCCCATCTCCTTTCCCCCCCTTGTCCTCTTCTTCCTCTGCCAGTAGGCAGAGGCGAGGCGTGGCGCGCGCCCGAAGAGCGCCGGCCACCTCCTGCTTCGCCGTGGCAGCCTCCCCGACCCCTCGCGACGCCACGGAGACGGCCTCGACCCCCCTCGACCGTCTCTCTCTCTCTGGACCCCCTCCTCCTCCTCTGTTCTCCCTCCCTCTCATCACCGAACGCACCTGGGAGCGCCGCTCGCCGTAGCCATGACCACGGCCACCCCCTCCCCTCTCCGACGTGCTCCCGAGCTCCTGCACCTCGTCGCCAACCCCCTCACCGAGCCACGTGACCGGAAGGGCCCCGAGCAGCCGCCATCGTCATCATCTCCGAGCTTCGGCCCCGGTGCCGTCTCCGTCGAATTCGGCCACTCCGGCGCGCCCCCGAGCCCACTGACCCTCCCTACAGCTCCGCGGTGAGCCTCCGTGCAGAACCCCTCTCTCTCCCCTCGCGTTTGCGAGCTCTAGGCCATAGCCCCGTCGCGGCCAAACTCCGGCCGCCGCTGACCATGTCGCCGCCGTGGCCTGAGCTCGAACGGGTCGCGCCCGTGCATCTCACCGAGCTCGTGGTGACTCCAGGAGGCTGCGCAGTGCTTTACCTCACTCGCCCGTGCTCCACAACGCCGTTTTCGCCGAGGTCCGAACTCCGGCGCCGCCGCGAGCTCCACTCCGGCGAGCTCCGGCCACCCCGCGCCTCCCGCATGCCTCCTTTGGATGCGCGCAAGCAAGGGCAACCCTCTCGTGCCCTTGGCTTGGCCGAAAACCGCTCGCAGCGCCACTCCGGCGAGCTTCCGCCGCAGTTTTGGTCGTCGCCGGTCGAACTCCGGTGACTGCCGACGTGGCACGCCTAATCAGCACTAATGACGCCTAAACACCCCCCCCACAACCACTGACAGTGGGCCCCGTAGTGGGTCAAAGCCCGGGTCAACGCGGGATTAGCCCCTGTGTCACTGACGTGTGGACCCCACACGTCAGGTTTGACCCGAGCCGGCCCCTGTTGACTTGCTGACGTCATGCCAACGTCATGCTGACGCAGTATTGCTTTCTGGATTTAATTTAATTCTGAAATTCCAGAAAAATGCCTAAAACTTCTAAAAATCATAGAAATTCAACCGTAACTCCAAATTAAATAATTTATATATGAAAAATTATCAGAAAAATTCAAGGAATCCATCTGTACCATTTTCATGCATGTTAGAACAACTTATAGCTGCTGTTTAGCACAAATCAATTAAATGGCATTTGAATAATCACATATGGAGTTTAAATTTGAATCTTGTATTCAAACCAACTTCTTTTAGTCTGTTGCTAGTTGCATTAGCTCAAAACACATTCATATTGCCATGTCATAGCATGCATCATATTGTGCATTGCATTGATCGTGTCTTTTCTGTATTTGCCGGTATTTGTCCCCTCTCGATAGACGTGATACCGATGATGTGATCGTTGACACTGATGAAGACTCAATGTTATCTTCAGAAGTGCCAGGCAAGCAAAACCCCCTTGTTCATTCCGATACAATCCTACTCTCTCGCTCCTGCTCTCTTTTAATGCATTAGGACAACACCGATTCATCTGTTACTTGCTGTGGTAGTTGAACCCCTTTATCCTTTGCATGACCTGTCATTGCCACAGTAAATAGATGAAACCCACTAGCATGAGTAGGAGTTGTTTGAGCCCTGTTGTGCCTACTCATTCATGCTTGTTTGTCATGCCTGCTACTGCTTAGAGTCGAGTCAGGTCTGATTCATCCGGGATGAATCAGAGGTGTGTGAACATGTCCTACTGTGTGTGAGCTAAGTGTGTGAACATGATTTGGTAAAAGGTAGCGGTGAGAGGCCATGTAGGAGTACATGGTGGGTTGTCTCATTGTAGCCGTCCTCAGGAACTGAGTTCTGTGTTTGTGATCCATGATTCAGCTACTACCATACATTGGGCCCTGAAATATGACCCCGCTCGACTTCTTATTCACCCTTGTCCTCTGTCCAGGAGTTGCAAGTAGTTTCTGGTGTTTGTAGCTTACTGGAGGCCGTGGACAGCGCTGGCCGTAGGGGTGGGCTGTGATGCGGTAGGTACGTGGCACGGTGTACCGGATGCCCGTTTGGTATCTCGGGAACCCTGTTCACATCGTTTGGGGCTGTGAGCGAAACTCCGGCCGGATCTCCTCATGGATGGAACCCAAATAGGCGATAAACCTGGACTAGAGACTTGAGTGTTTAGGTAGGTCGTGGTCTACACCCACGTCGGCTTTCGCTTGAAGTCTGCCGAGCACATGTCGTGTGCAGACGCTAAGTGGTGGAAACATGTATGAAGAAGTACACCCCTGCAGGGTTAACATCATCTATTCGAATAGCCGTGTCCGCGGTAAAGGACTTCTGGGTTGCTTATATCAGTTCATAGACAAGTGAAAGTGGATACTCTAAAATACGCAAGATAAGCGTGAGTGCTATGGATGGCGTTCTCGTAGGGAGACGGGAGCGGATCCATAGTGGTGTATTGATATGGTGAATATGTGGACTCGTGTGCGCCACCTCAAAAGAGTTACTTGCAGTCGTAGTTCAGGTTAGCCACCGAGTCAAAGCTGGCTTGCTGCAGTTAAACCCCACCATCCCTTTGTTGATAATGATGCATATGTAGATAGTTCTGATGTAAGTCTTGCTGGGTACATTTGTACTCACGTTTGCCTATTTTATGTTTTTGCAGAGAGACTTCAGTCTCACTAGTAATTTCGTGTGGTCTTCGACGTTTAGCTTGTTACCTCAGCTACGATCCTGAGCCCTCGGCAGGATCTGGTAGATAGTCAGGCTTCTCAGCCTTTTTCATTTATAGATGTCTGTACTCAGACATGATAGCTTCTGCTTGTGCTTTGATTGATATGCTCTGATTGTTGGGTCATGAGACCCATGTTTGTAATATCTCGCTCCTCGGAGCCTATTGAATAAACACTTGAGTCGTAGAGTCATTTTGTGATGCCATGTTGTATTGCACATATCGAGCATATTGTGTGTATGTTAATGAAATGCTTGGTATGTGTGGGATCTGACTATCTAGTTGTTTATCTTTAGTAGCCTCTCTTACCGGGAAATGTCTCCTAGTGTTTCCATTGAGCCTTGGTAGCTTGCTACTGCTCCGGAACACTTAGGCTGGCCGGCATGTGTCCTTCTTCGTTCCTGTGTCTGTCCCTTCGGGGAAATGTCACGCGATGAATACTGGAGTCCTGTTAGCCCGCTACAGCCCGGTTCACCGGAGTCCTGCTAGCCCAGTGCTACAGCCTGGATTCACTCGTTGATGACCGACACGTTCGATGCTGGGTCATGGATGCCTGTCCCTGTAAGTCTGTGCCACTTTGGGTTTACGACTAGCCATGTCAGCCCGGGCTCCTTATCATATGGATGCTAGCGACACCGTCATATACGTGTGCCAAAAGGCGCAAACGGTCCCGGGCTAAGGTAAGGCGGCACCCGTGGGAATACCGTGCGTGAGGCCGCAAAGTGATATGAGGTGTTACATGCTAGATCGATGTGGCATTGAGTCGGGGTCCTGACATACTTGCAACAGGAGAGGTCCAAACATCACTATGAATTAACTCAAATGGGTATGATGCAATATGCGAGGAAGTGCTAAAAGGAAGACGAACATGTTTGCCTAGACGACAAGCATGACAAGTGTGACCGTCGATCTTATTACACGTGAATGAAAAACTACGAAGAATATGACAAAGGGTGGCGGTGTTGGGATGACCGAGACCAGCGTGCCAAAGGTCCACTCTGGCAGAAAGCGCCATGGGTGCAGCAACGTAGGAGGTGGATGAGTGGACCGGGTAGAGCTCGTCGGGGTTGTCACATCGGTGGAGCACCATCCGGGTACGGGCATCCTTAACAGAAAAGCCAAACATGTCAAATTTCACGGTGACAGGATTTTCACGTGTAAGAGAACAAACGGAAACAAAAATTTTAATAATGTCAGGAGAGACAAGTACGTTAGAAAGATATAATGGCATGGAGTTAGATGAAAAAGCAGCATGACCGACATGAGTAATGGGCATGGAAGAACAGTCGCCCACGGTAATGCGAGCAGCGGTGTGAACTGGGTGGGCGGTAAGAAGGTTACCGGGGTTGGCGTCCATGTGAGCCGTGGCTCCAGTGTCCATGTACCAGTCGCCACCGCCAGTGTACTGCTGCGGCATGGGGGCGGTGTGGAGAGCCGCTAGAAGGGCAGGGTCCCAAGGCGTGGGGGCGGTGTGGAGAGCCGCTAGAATTTAGCAGCTGCGGCCCGTATAGCAGAGTCAATTCAGCCTTCCCAGTCAGAGGCTGGCAGAGGCTTGATGCAGATCAGAGATTTACTCCGGGCAGCAGGAGATCAAAATTCAGCTGTATCGCAGTCGTGGAACAGGATTCACAGCAGATCCGTAGCTGCAAATACAGTTCAGTCGGCTCACAGCCCCAGATCTCTCCCGAGGCGTGAGGGGCGTGGAGACCGGCATGATTAGTACAAGAACCGTGAGCAGTATGATCACCGATTCGATCGCGATGATCGACGTCGAGTGCCCACCCCTCCCTCAAGGGGTGGATCGTACGCGTCACGACAGCAGGATGATAGACGCCAGCACAGTGTTGGGCGTAGTATTCCAGTCGACCCCATGGAACCAGGCTTTGATGCGAGATCCATTACCGTTCAAGGTCTGGTCGACAGGAACAAAGCTCACCAAGAGGGTCACAACAGAGATGTCCCCACCAGTAGCAGGGTGCATGTCTCATGACCAGAGTGCTTCAGTAGAGCCATCAGGGCCGCGGTGATTCCTCCCAACTTCAGGTTGGCGACTGGAGTCAGTAAGTTCACTGGTGAGTCCAAGCCTGATACTTGGCTTGAGGACTACCGAGGGGCTGTTTAGAGTGGCGGCGGCAATGATGAGGTGACCATGAAGCATCTGCCTCTTATGTTGGAGGGCTCGGCCAGAGCGTGGCTGAATCAGTTAGCACCCAGCAGCATTTACACTTGGGAAGATCTTTCCCGAGTGTTCGTCAGAATGTTTGAAGGAACTTGCAAGCGACCAGCAGGACTGACAGAGCTGCAAACTTGCGTACAGAAACCGAATGAGACTTTGAGAGATTACATCCAGAGATGGAGCACATTGCATCACACGGTAGAGAATGTATCTGATCACCAGGCAGTCTGTGCCTTCAAGGAAGGTGTTAAGTACAGAGAGCTGAACCTGAAATTCGGACGTACCGGAGACATGTCTCTGAGTCGAATGATGGAGATAGCCACCAAGTATGCCAATGGTGAAGAAGAGGATCAGCTCCGGAGTGGCAAGCACAAGTCGGTCGCCCACGAAACCGGAGGAGGTAACTCCAGTCGGAAGCAGAAACGGAAAGCTGAGCCAACTGCTCCTGGAGAAGCCTTGGCCGTGACTCAAGGAAAGTTTAAAGGGAAGCCCAAAGGGCCTTGGAACCTTAAGAAGGTGAAATACAAGGAGGGAAATGACGTGATGGATTTGCCATGCCACATCCACACGAAGAAAGATGAAGATGGTAACTTCATTTACCCGAAACATACCACTCGACAGTGTCGGCTCTTGATCCAGCAATTCTAGGGGAAACAGCCCAAAGATAAGGAAAAGGAGTCGGACAAAGTTGAGGACAAAGAGGATAGTGATGACGGATATCCCCAGGTCAATTCCACCCTGATGATTTTTGCTGACTTTGAAAGCAAAAGTCGACTGAAAGTTATCAATCGGGAAGTGAATATGGTTGCTCCGGCGACACCCAATTATCTGAAATGGTCTTAGACTACCATCACATTCGACCAGTCCGATCACCCGACACACATAGCCACCCCTGGGAGGCAAGCTTTGGTGGTCGACCCAGTTGTCGAAGGTACTCGACTGACTAAAGTGTTGATGGATGGTGGCAGTAGCCTGAATATACTATACGCAGAGACATTACAAGGGATGGGCATCCCGATGTCCAGACTCAGTACCAGCAACATGAGTTTCTATGGAGTCATTCCTGGCAAGAAGGCTGCGTCACTCGGCCAGATTGCTCTTGATGTGGTTTTTGGTGATTCCAAAAATTTCCGCAAAGAAAAGTTGACATTCGAGGTTGTGGATTTCCAGAGTGCCTATCACGCTATTTTAGGCAGGCCAACCTATGCACGTTTTATGACTCGACCATGTTACATGTACCTCAAATTGAAGATGCCTAGCCCTAAAGGTGTGATCACTATTACTGGTAATCGCAAGAAGGCGGAAGAGTGCTTTTAGAAAGGCTCAAAGATCGCCGATGCTCAGATTTTAGCAGAAGAGTGGCAGGAACACCAGAAGAATGCAGACCCGAGTGATTTGTTGCGAGCTAAGAAGCCCGCTATGGAATCAGCATTTCAGTCGTCCGGTGAGACAAAGCCAGTTCACATCCACCCGACCGACCCCAACGCCGCTCCGACCAATATCTCTACAACACTCGACCCTAAATAGGAAGAAGCGCTCATCCAGTTCCTCCGTGGGAACTGAGACATCTTTGCATGGAAACCTTCTGACATGCCAGGTGTACCCAGTGGGCTGGCTGAGCACCGTCTACGAGTCGACTCAAAAGCGAAACCTGTCAAGGAACATCTGCGACGGTCTGCCGTCCAGAAAAGGAAGGCCATTGGCGAGTGGGTGGCTCAGCTCTTAGCAGCAGAATTTATCTGAGAAATTTACCACTCCGAGTGGCTCGCCAATGTTGTCATGGTCCCCAAGAAGGACAAGTCACTTCGCATGTGCATTGACTTTAAACATATCAATCGAGCCTGCCCGAAAGATCATTTTCCTCTCCCCCGCATTGACCAAATAGTCGACTCGACTGCGGGATGTGAGGGACTGTCTTTCTTGGACGCTTATTCCGGGTACCATCAGATCCGTCTGTTTGGACCCGATGAGATCAAAACGGCTTTCATCACCCCATTCGGGTGCTTCTGTTATGTCACCATGCCATTCGGCCTCAAGAATGCCGGAGCCACGTTCATCAGGATGATTCAGAAGTGTTTGCTCACTCAAATCAGTCGGAATGTGGATGCGTACATGGATCATATTGTGATCAAGTCACGGAAAGGTTTCGACCTGCTGACTGACCTTGCTGAAACATTTGCCAACCTCAGGAGGTATGATATCAAGCTTAATCCATCAAAGTGCACATTCGGAGTTCCTGGCGGAAAATTACTCGGTTTTCTCGTTTCCGAACGAGGAATCGACGCAAATCCAGAGAAAGTGGGCACTATACTCCGAATGAAAAGACCTGTGCGTGTGCACGATGTTCAAAAGCTTACTGGTTGCTTGGCCGCTTTAAGTTGATTCATCTCTCGTCTTGGTGAAAAGGCATCGCCTCTTTACCGACTGATGAAGAAGTAAGACAAGTTCGAGTGGACTCCTGAAGCTGATGCAGCGTTTGCAGAGCTAAAAGCCCTACTTTCCACCCAGCCGGTGCTTGCTGCCCCGATCAGCAAAGAGCCTTTGCTGCTTTACATTGCAGCCATAGGACAAGTCGTCAGTACAGTACTTACGGTCGAGCGGGAAGAAGAAGGAAAAGCCTTTAAAGTTCAGCGCCCAGTATATTATATTTCTGAAGTTTTGACCCCATCAAAGCAAAGATACCCTCATTATCAGAAGCTTGTATATGGGATTTACATGACCACGAAGAAAGTTGCTCATTATTTCTTTGACCATACCATTACAGCCGTCAGCGACGCCCCATTGTCAGAGATTCTGCACAACAGAGATGCAACTGGTCGAGTGGCAAAATGGGCGATTGAACTCCTTCCCCTGGATATCATATTTGAGGCAAAGAAAGCTATCAAGTCCCAAGCAATAGCAGATTTCCTCGCTGAGTGGACTGAACAGCAGCTGCCGACTCAAGTTCACTCGGAGCACTGGACCATGTTCTTTGATGGCTCTAAAATGCTGAATGGTTCCGGTGCTGGGGTAGTGTTGGTTTCCCCCTAAGGAGATAAGCTCAGATACGTACTCTAGATTCACTTTGGTTCCTCCAACAACGAAGCAGAATACGAAGCACTTTTGTATGGGTTGCGTATGGCCATTTCACTCGGCGTCCGTCCCCTCTGGTCTATGGCGACTCAGATTTAGTGGTTAACCAAGTGATGAAGGAGTGGGACGTCAGAAGCCCAGCCATTACTGGTTACTACAATGCAGTAAGAAAGATGGAGAAGAAATTCGAGGGGTTAGAGCTTCATCATATACCCCGACTGAAAAATCAAGCAGCCGATAATTTGGCAAAGATAGGTTTCAAGAGAGAAGCCATTCACAGTGGTGTGTTTTCGGAACATATCCACGCACCGTCAGTTCAAGAGGATCCTTTCATCGAGGAAGCCCCGCAGCCGAAAAGTGCCACGGATCCAACTGAAGTCGAGGTCCCAGCTTTGGTCGACCTGATCATGGCAGTTTTGGTTATCACTCCCGACTGGACAGTGCCTTACATCGCATATATCCTAAGGAAAGAGCTCCCAGAGAATGAAGAAGAAGCTCGACAGATCGTCCGTCGATCCAAGGCCTTCACTATGATGAAGGGAAAGTTGTACAGAGAAAGTGCGACTGGAGCCAGTCAGAAATGCATAATGCCGTAAGAGGGCCGGAATAATTCCTAACGACATCCACTCGGGGACCTGTGGCCATCATGCGTCCTCTCAGACTATTGTGGCTAAAGCATACCGAGCGGGTTTTTACTAGCCCAGAGCAAATGAAATGGCGAAAGAGATAGTCGACAAGTGTGAAGGATGTCAGTTCTACTCCAATATGTCGCGCAAGCCCGCCTCAGCCTTGAAGACCATTCCAATCGTCTGGCCCTTTGCTGTTTGGGGATTAGATATGGTTGTGCCACTGAGAAATGGCAGGAGCGGCTTCACCCATGTACTGGTGGCAGTCGACAAGTTCACCAAGTGGATCGAAGCCAAGCCTATCAAGAATCTTGATGCCGGCACTTCTATCAGCTTCATCAGAGAGTTGATATTCAGATATGGAGTTCCGCATAGCATCATCACTGATAATGGGTCAAACTTCGATTCCGACCAATTCAAAGCCTTTTGCGCTTCTCAAGGCACACGAGTCGACTACACTTCAGTCGCCCACCCCCAGTCGAATGGACAAGCAGAAAGAGCCAATGGCCTGATTCTCAAAGGACTAAAACCCCGGTTGATGCGTGATCTCAAATACGTAGCAGGTGCATGGGTCGCCGAACTTCCATCAGTTCTTTGGGGATTGAGGACTAATCCAAATCAGTCGACTGGGAGAACTCAATTCTTTCTGGTCTATGGAGCTGAAGCGGTTCTGGCGAGTGATCTGCTTCACAATGCATCGCGAGTCGAGCTCTACTCTGAAGTTGAAGTAGAACAAGCCTGGCAGGACGCAGTTGATCTTCTGGAAGAAGAAAGGGAGATGGCCATGATCCGATCGACCATCTATCAGCAAGACTTGCGTCGATTCCACGCCAGAAACGTGAAGAGTCGAGCCTTCCAAGAAGGAGACTTGGTCCTCCGAGTGGACCAAAAGAAGCCACACAAACTCGCCCCTACTTGGGAAGGCCCCTTCATCGTCACCAAAGTTCTCCACAATGGAGCATACCGTCTTTACAACATCGGTCGCCAGATTGATGAGCCACGAGCTTGGAATGCGGATCTACTCTGCCCCTTTTACACTTAAGTATTCACTCGGATGAGATGTAATAAAAGTACTCCTGTAGTTTGTTTATCAAAGACAAAAGTGTTATAATTTTCCCATTAATTGTTGCTGCTTTGGTTTATGTAAGATATCCCCCAGTGGGTGGCTTAGCTGCGAATCCATTTCGCCTTTGTGAAAAAAATTCCTACCGAGTGACGAGCAAGCCTCTCACTCGGAGACTTAGCTGCGAATCCGTTTCGCCTAAGTGTTTGAAATCCTACCGAGTGAAGAGCAAACCTCCCACTCGGGGGCTTAGCTGCGAATCCGTTTCGCCTAAGTGCTTGAAAACCTACCGAGTGGAGAGCAAACCTCCCACTCGGAGGTTAGCTGCAGTCCAGTACTCGCCTAAGTGTTTGAAATCCTACCGAGTGGTGAGTCTGCCTCTCACTCGGGGGCTTAGCTGCAGACCAGTACTCGCCTAAGTGTTTGAAATCCTACCGAGTGGAGAGCAAAACCTCCCACTCGGGGGCTTAGTTGTAGTTCAGTACTCGCTTAAGTATGAAATTCGTTCCGATCCGCAAGGACGACGAGGTACAGGTCGACTGCTACCTTCTCCTTCAAGTTACAACACAAATACAATGTGAAGTAATTAAAATCCTACTGAGTGGTGAGTTTGCCTCTCACTCGGGGGCTTAGCTGCAGTTCGGTACTC
>NC_041385.1:736437848-736444540 GCF_002162155.2 Triticum dicoccoides
TGCAGTCCAGTACTCGCCTAAGTGTTTGAAATCCTACCAAGTGGAGAGCAAACCTCCCACTCGGGGGCTTAGCTGCAGTCCAGTACTCGCCTAAGTGATTGAAATCCTACCAAGTGGAGAGCAAACCTCCCACTCGGGGGCTTAGCTGCAGTCCAGTACTCGCCTAAGTGTTTGAAATCCTACCGAGTGGAGAGCAAACCTCCCACTCGGGGGCTTAGCTGCAGTCCAGTACTCGCCTAAGTGTTTGAAATCCTGCCGAGTGGTGAGTCTGCCTCTCACTCGGAGGCTTAGATGTAGTCCAGCACTCGCCTAAGTACGAAATTCGTTCCGATCCGCAAGGACAACGAGGTGCAGGTCGACTGCTACCTTCTCCTTCGAGCTAAGACACGAATACAACGTGCGCTCTGCAAGGACGACGAGGTGCAGGTCGACTGCTACCTCCTCCTTCGAGCTACGACACAAATACAACATGCGCTCTGCAAGGACGACAAGGTGCAGGTCGACTGCTGCCTTCTCCTCGAGCTACGGCACAAATACAACATGCGCTCTGCAAGGACGATGAGGTGCAGGTCGACTTCTACCTTCTCCTTCAAGCTACGACACAAATACAATGTGAGCTCCATCCCAACCCGCAAGGACGCAAGTCGACTGCAATCTGTGCTCCAACCTGCAAGAGTACGTACCAAGCACTAAAATATACTCCGAGTGGAGAACAAGGTTCGTTCGAAGACAAACGCACGCATATTCAACGGCAAAGCCAAGTTCAGATAACATCCTACGGGTCCAAAAGTGCTCAGGCGTCAAGCCTGTTAAAGTTTATCGGTTACAAAATCACTCGGCATTCCGAGGCAAATTTAAGGCTTCAGGAATAGAAGTTTTTTACTCCTCCGGTGGAGGACTGGAAAGCGCGACGAACTGATCCAGGTCGATTCCATCTGCAATCCGAGTGGCAGCGGCAATGAAGGTCTTCATGAAAGATTGGAAGTCATACGTCTTGGTATTGGCCACTTTGAGGGACGCCAGCTTGTCCTCTCGCGCATCCTTGCAGTGAACACGGACCAGAGATAGAGCAACATCAGCACCACACCTGGCAGAGGACTTCTTCCATTCTTGCACTCGACCTGGAACTTCATTCAGTCGAGTCATCAGAGACTCGAGGTCAAGTTGAAGCGTCTCTCTCGGCCAGAGTGTCGTGTCGATCCGCGACGCCGCAACTTTCAGTCGAGCAAGATAGTCGACCACACCAGTGACACGAGACTCCAGTCGGAGCACGTTCATGGCAGTTTCATCCTTCACAGGAGAGTTGATCGGATCCAAGCCTGTCTCCACTCGACTGGTCTCCTCCTCGAAGTTTTGGCAGAATTCTGTACACACAAGTCAAAGATAAACCAGCAGTTCCATGACGAGTCAATGATAACAAATTAGTCGGGTGGGAGAGGTTACCTTCAAGCATGATGAACAACTTCTTGGCGAGCCCTCCCAGATAAGCCTCCAGATCATTCTTCTTCCCCGCCAGCTCACTAGCCTTGTCACTCAGAGCAATCTTGTCGTTCTTCAGACGGCTGACTTCCTTGTTGGCCGCGTCGAGAGAAGCTTTCTGGTTGGCGTTCTCTTCTTCAAGTTTGCCGATTGAAGCCAGCTTCTCTTCCGCAAGCTTCGTTTTGTCCAAAGCCGCCTTCTGCGCCTCAACAAGTTCCTGGTCCTTCTTGTTTAGAGCCACCTTCGTTTTTTCTGCAAAATGACAAGGAGGTCAGAATCAATAATGGGCAGAAGAATGAAAACAGTCGTCAAGTTCTCACCAATCGTACCTTTTGCCTCGTCCTTCGCCTTCTGAAAGTTCTCCTGAACAAGTTTCAGGTCAAGGTCGAGCTGGATATGTTTGTTTTCCAATTCAGTATAACGAGCCACAAGCTCGCAAGATTTCTGCAAAGAGTCAGTCGACAGATATCAAAGAGAGGTTACTTCCGAGTAACTAAGAGAAAAACCGTAGCATTTCTAAGACTACAGTCGAATCAAAATATTCAACAGTAGTCTCGGGGACTACACCCAGTGGGTGCACTCAGCGTGCCCCCACTAGTTTTATCGACTTGATCCGATCAGTCGACCAAAAGGAACAAAGAGATTGTGGTTCCAAAACCATAGCTAACTGCCAGCAATCAGTCATGGTCTCATCACGATCTACCAAAAAAACAGGATCTTCAGACTACAGTCGACTGCCAGCAGTCCACCGTAGTCTCGGGGACTACACCCAGTGGGTGCACTCAGCGTGCCCCCACCGGTTCCAAGATTCCGTTCGACATGGTCTGACCAGACCGACTGCCGAAGTTAGAATGAGGAAATTCAAAATACACAGACTACGGTCGACTGCCAGTAGTCGACCATAGTCTCGGGGACTACACCTAGTGGGTGCACTCAGCGTGCCCCCACCAGTTCAAAAAGTTGAAAAAATCAATCGACGCACCCAGTGGGTGCACAGTTTCAAAGATCTTCGGAAAGGAAATCTTCAGATTGCATATCCTAACAGAACAAGCGGTGATCAACTAACCTGGACATTGCTCTGGAGGGCTGAGCTAGCATCATAAGCCACTTGGCTGGCTTCCCGGATCGCCTTCACCTGCTCCATCATGATCCCTGCCTGGCGTATAGCCTCCCTAGCAGCACCCGCTTGGTCCTCTAGGACGTGGTGTGTGGCGAAAAGGGAGGGCGGATCAGCAGTCGACGATGAAGGCCGGGTACTCGTCAGCGGCACAGCGAAGGACACAGAATGCCGAGTGACTTCACCACCTTCTTGAACCAATGCCTCAGGCATCGACGCAGTCTGAATGGTCTTGCCAGACGGCGCCTTCTTGTTCTTCCTCCCCCTCAGTGGCACCTCGTCATCGTCATCAGGGAGATCTATGACGTGAGGAGGAGCTACAGGATAAATCCAGAGTTAGAAACGAAAATCCAATCGACCAGAAGCGAAACTATGGAGAGCGTACCAGGATTGGAGGTGGCAGCGTCTTCCATCTATTGATCATCGTTCTTGGTGGAGGTCTCGGAGGTAGCGGCACTGCAGATTTCAGAAATCAGTCGGTTAACCAACGAGTCGACCAAGAGTCTGCCCATGTTAAACGAAGAAACACGAGTTCTGCTATTACCCGGAAATCGTGGGAATGGCCATCTTCATCTTGGGCAGGGCCTTCGACGGCTTCAACGACGCCGCTCGGGGATGCTTCGGAGCTTTTTCAGTCGGAGCAGGGGAGGACGTCCGAGGGCGCTTCGTCGACTGTCCCGCAGGCACAATTGCTTTGCCACGCTCAACCGAGGGGTCGTGGGTGAGCTTGGATCAACTTTCCGTATGAGAAGGGTCGGCTTCCTCCTCCTCTTCCTCCTCCTGTTCCTCCTCCTCTCCACCAGAGTCATCGTCGTCTTCGTCCCCCTCAGTGTCAGATTGCCACTCCTCCTGGCTTTCGCCTCCGCTCGCCTCCTCTTCTTCGACTTGTTCTTGCACCCCGTTGGGCATTGAGTACATCCCAGTGGTGACCTAGAAGACAACAAACAAAGAAAAGGTCAGTCAACTGAACTCTAACAAAACGGAATGAAGAAAGTAGGATCACAGTCGGAGAAACAGAATTGGACCTTGTCTGGCTCGTATGATTGGTCGAGTGGGGGGATCCTCCTGGCTCCTCGGGGGTTGTCTCTATTCCCTGTGATGGCAGTCATCCATCTCTCCAGCGTGGCATCCTCGACCTCCTTCGGGTGGACCCTAGTGGTGTCTTTAGTGCCAGAATACATCCACATTGGATGGTCTTGATATTGAAGAGGCTGGATGCGTAATCGGAGGAAGACTTCCAGGAGATCCATGCCGGTCACCCCGTCACGGATAAGCTGAACTACACGCTCGACCAACACTTTAACCTGCGCCTTCTCTTCCGGGATCCCCTTCAAAGAAGAAGGCTTCCCCACTCGGTCCATAGAAAAAGGAGGGAGTCCAGTCGACTGCCCTGGCGTCGGCTGGTCTTTGCAGTAAAACCAGGTCGACTGCCATCCACGAACCGAGTCGGGAAGGATCATGGCCGGAAAGGCGCTTTTTCCTCTCATTTGAACTCCAAGACCCCCGCACATCTGGATCACTTGGGTTCTCTCATCACTCGGATTGGCCTTTTTCACCGTCTGTGAGCGACAGGTGAAAATGTGCTTGAAAAGACCCCAATGAGGCCGACAACCCAAGAAGTTCTCGCACAACGACACGAAAGCAGCAAGATACACGATAGAGTTGGGTGTAAAATGATGGAGTTGCGCCCCAAAGAAGTGCAGAAATCCCCCAGGAAAGGACGAGGGGGCAAAGAAAATCCGCGGTCAATGTGGGTGGCCAAGAGGAAGCACTCACCCTCATGAGGCTGCGGCTCCGACTCGTTCCCCTGGAGCCTCGCTGATCCATGGGGGATCAATCCTTCATTGGCCAGGTCGTCAAGATCTTTCTGACGGATCGTCGAGCGGATCCAGTCGCCCTGGATCCAGCCCCGCGGCAGGCCGGTCCTTGACGAAGATCCGCCCCGACTGGTCGCCCTTCCCTTCGCCTTCGCCGTCGCCTTCTTCGCCCGCTCCAAAGCCACCGTCTTCTCCTTCACCATCGTCGCCGGCGAAGCGTGCACGAAGCAGCAGCTCTAGGGTGGAAGCGAGCGCGGCGGATGAATCTGGAGAAGAGGGAAGGAAATGAGAATGCACTGTTCAAAACCCTAGTCCAGCGCCTTATATAAGGCCGCTTCCGAGTGGCTAACATGTAGGCCCGGGCGATCCTGTCAAATCCCGCAACAGTCGCGCGCGCGATATGTGGCGAAAAAGGTGGTGCGGAGATCGAGGCGTCCATGCCTTATCCCGTCCGATTGCTGCGGCCTCGCCCCATCCTGCGCGCTTCCCAAAATTCGAATCCCACAAAAGCTGCGGGTTGCAGAACAACTCGTCAGATGGAAGATCTCCTCCACTCTGTCACTCGGAGCTCTTCAAGCGAAAACTTCACTCGACAGATACAAAGAATGGATCAAGGCGACTGAAAAAGAAGTGGACACCGTCACCTAAAGTTCGTTGATCCAAGACAAGACATACTCATAGCACGAGAAGTGGGTCGGAAGAGTTCTCAATTCCTTTTCCACTCAAACCTCGATCCATTTGGGGGCTAATGATGAAGCCATGTACCTAGGGTAGGGTCATGGACCTGTCCAAGACACCCTCCCCAAGGATGTCTCTAGAAGAAATCACCTTTCAGTCGACCTGTAAAGGCTCCACTCGACGGACTCGAGGGCACTCGACCATGATGCCATCCACTCGACCAACGGGGAACCTAAAGTCACTCTGCACGTAACGGTCTGTCATTAAGTAGCCTTTATGGTCTTCATAGCACTTTATGTGGGCGTTACCAGTAACCCCCGGTCTTAATGTACTTTAAACCCTGCATAATTGAGAGCTGGAGGGGTCTGGCGAACTCTATATAAGCCACACCCCTCCTTAGTGTAAAGGGTTCGCACCCCTGTAACTCATACGCATATAATCCAGTCGACCGCCTCTGGGCTCCGAGACGTAGGGCTGTTACTTCCTCCGAGAAGGGCATGAACTCGTAAAACTCTTGCGTATACAACTATTCCATAGCTAGGATCTTGCCACTCCATTAGTACCCCCCTACACTACCGTCAGACTTAGAACCATGACAGTTGTGGCCTGCGGCTGCTGCTGCTGCTTGCAGCCGCCACGGCCACGGCGGCCCCCATGGCGCTCGGCGGGGGACGGGGTCGGCGCCGGCTGGTGCTGCGGGTAGGGAAACCCTGGCGGTGGCGGTGCCTGGAAGGGGGCCGGGGCAGGCCGCGGCGGGGGGGCCGGGGCGGTCAGTGGCGCGCCGCCGTGGGTACCGGTGGTGAGGGCCGTGTGGGTAGCCCATGTACGCGACATCCGCATCCTCCTCTCCTCCAGCTTTAGGTACGCGACAATCTGGGGAAGGTCGGGTTGGTGATGAGGGGGATGTTGGAGGCGGCGTTCCAGAAGTCGTCGTTCAGGCCGGCGATGAGGGTGCTGAGAAGAAGCTTGTCGGAGACCGTCTCACCGAGGTCACGGAGCTCATCAACAAGCTTCTTGAGGTGCATGCAGTAGTCGTCGACGGACGAGTCGAGCTGCTGGCACCCAAAGAACTCGCCGTGCAAGAAAACCTTGCGCTGGAGCGCGTTGTCGGTGAAGAGGCCGTTGAGCTTGGTCCAAACGGCGTGCGCATCATCGTCCGCGGAGACCACCGTGTGGAAGACGTCATTCGAGATGGTGGTGTAGAACCAACGGATGAGGGTGGCGTCAATGGACATCCACTCCTCATCGTTCTCCATGAAGCGGGAATCCACGGAGCCATCGATGTGATCACGGAGGTTGTACTCACGGAACACAAGGGAGAAGTACGTCTTCCAGGCGTAGTAGGTGGAGGTGAGATGATCGAGGACGACGGGAACCCGAGCGAGGATGTTGAGATCGCGGATGATGACGGGGTCGGGACCGTCGAACGGGTTGGTGCGGCTACTGCGGGTGGTGCCGGAGGAAACGGGGGAGGCGGTGCGGCGGCACGCGGAGAGGGCGGTGCGGCAGGGGGTGGCGACGCGGCTGGATGCGGCGGCGCGGGTTAGGGTTGGTGTAGGTGGAAGCGTAGGGTGGAGGCGGCGGCTGCAGACCTGGGGGGC
>NC_041385.1:736445170-736456878 GCF_002162155.2 Triticum dicoccoides
CGGCGGCGGTAGCGGCGGGATGTGGCAGCGGCGGCGTGGTGCGGCGGCGGCGATGAGATCGCGGTGGCGGCGGCGGCGGCGGCTGGGGGTTAGGGTTTTAGGATCGGAGGTACGATACCATGTTGGAAACGAGAGTTTGGCAATGCTACACGATGTATTGATCGGTGCATAGCGCACGTATATATGAAGTACAAAGTGAGTCTCAACCTTAACTATATAAGGACTAGGAGATGGGCCGAGTTACACAATATGCTTGTACAAACCATATGTTCAACACAAACAATAGCCTGAAGAACTAGAAATTTTAGCCTGCCTTTGTTTAGTGTAGCGCGAAGCTGAAGCAAAAGCAAATACACGGTTTCCAGATGAAGCCTGAAAACACGGCAGTCGCGGCACTTTCGACCCGAAGTCACGTTTTGTCTTAGTGTTTCGTGCGTTGCCAGAATCATGTCGTGTACCTCGTTGGACCTGGCAGCGACACACCTGTGTCATCCACTCGGTGAAAGACATTGCATTTGTCTCTTTTTGCCGATGTCTGACCTTGATTGGTTAGTTCAACCCACAGCAAGAAATGACAACAAAATAATATCCTAGTCATGAACTTCAAAGACTAGATCTAGTGATGTCTGCTTGAGTGCACACTTACTTATTGAAGGCATTGCTGTGGATGATTGAGACTTAGTGTTTTTGTCATTGCCGACTACTCTGTATTCTGATTGTAAGTTTATGTCCTAGGATGCTGAGGTCGGGATGTTTTAGCCCTTATTTTCAATAAAAAAAAATGCCGCATGCCTTGATCCGAGCCGTCCAATCTGCGCTTGATCGAACGGCCAATGAGGATTTCGTGTAAGGCAGTTAAGCTAGGAAAGATTGTAGCCGGCCTCTCCTAGCTAGGACCCTAACCGATGACATGATCCGTCCACATGATGTTTCCTTCGATAATGGGCATCCCTATGATAGGATGTGCTGCCCTAGGACCCAACTTATATGCCACTCATGTGATCGATGCACGTAGGATGTCCGGACAAAACCGGTGTAGCAGCTGAGAGAGATGTGGGGGATGTATCCAATCCAACACAACACATCTCAACAGGAGGATGCTTACTTCTCACGCCGGCCCGTGACGAGCAGCAGCTGCCGCTACAGGAGCAGCCGGCCCGCCGGCTGGACCATCGCATGCATGGGAGATGGGACCTCCTCCCGCCTTGCGCTGACAATCGGTCAGCCCTCATCACCACCCTGTGTCGGCTCCATCATCGATCGGCTGCGTAGGTTGCAAGCACCAAGCAAGCAGCAACTTATTAACTCACTCACACAATCACACCACCACAAACACACGCTTCGGGTCAAGAGCTTTGCTCGGAGATGTGCAACTAGTCAAGATTTCGTCAACACTCTGAAAGAGGATCATGTGCGTCATAGCCACTTAGAGCATCTACAACCGCACTCTCCGTACCCACCCCAAACCCGGACGGGCTGCTCGGTCAGCGGACGAAAAACGCCATCCAGTCGGGCGCCCCATATCCGGCTCAAACGTCCAGATTGACCGGCACTCCTCGTATCTAGCCCATATATGGCGTGTATATGGAATGCCCGGACGTACCTGGACACGCCAGCCACGTCAGGTCCGGTCCATGCCGACCCATCCGATCCCACATAAATTGGACCATATCCGCACTCAGGATGAAACCGTAGACGCATTCCTCTTCACTCCACTCCCCTCCGCCCACAAGCTTCCCCCCGGCGAGCTCCCACCGTCTTCAGCATGGCGGACAACGGATCCGAGTCCTACACCTCCAGATCCGTTGACCTGGAGCTTGTCCCACGCGGCCTCCAGGAGGAGATGGCCGTCCACCTAGCTTTGCATCGCTCCTGGGAGGAGGCTGCCCGACTGCAGCGGTCGGACTCCTTTGACTGGGAATCTATTGCGTCCGCCCAAATGGCGCATGGATACGGCGCGAGGTGTGATGCCGTTGCCCATTTGCTGTCCCAATGCATTGGCGGATATGCAACAATTACATTGGCGCGCCGAGGCGAACGTGAATGCATGAGCGTCATCCGACGCAAGTATGGTGCGGCGTGCGTGCCTGCCGTGCTAGGCAGCGGCCGCGAGAGGCAATAGAAGTGATAAAAGGAGGAACACTATGGGATTCAACACAATTCGATTAGCTCTCTGGCTGAGTCCATATACAGTTTACAGAGAGGTCGTGTGCCACTACAAGGACAGATTGTGGGCAGGCTGTGTGCCCACTACTCAGGTACATGCGCTCACTAGGTTTACAAGGCGCGAACACTGTCCATACAAGAGGTTACTACGTATACTCTAACAAGAAGCCCTCGCAGTGGACGTTGACGAGGCGGAGTCGCACTCTCTAGCGCCGCTTATGGTGCAAGGCAACCCCGGGCGACGCAACCACGTCATGGTGGACATTGCCGGCTCCTGCCATGACTGATCCAGCATCGATCTCACCAGTGGCGGTGCCAGGATCGGAAGCCTGTGATGTCATTTCAAATAAGTGATGTCAAGTACATGTGTTTTCACCAATTTTATATAAAAAATGACATGATTTCTACTTGTGTACAAAGGAATTACCAAAATTCTATGTAGTCAATTGACCACATTCCTCTCAACATGGTTTCGCCACTGGATCTCACATCCACCAACAACGTGAAGGCTCCGAACTCCGACGAGGAAAAGTAGGGCATGAGAAACGGTGGCGCCTTCACTCCCGTGAGCCTGTTTGTGTCCCATGTCCTACTGTATCTCGCAGCGACCGGAGAAACACTTCGAGGGATGCAGCCGACCGCGGACATGGACACGGCAGAGCCGGACGAGCTTCACTTAGATTAGGTTTCACGTTACATGTAATAATATTGATTTGATAATTTAGAAATGATGTTTGTGGTTCTGGAATCATTTTTTGTGTGATGTCCGGTCACTATCCACGGACGTGTCGGACACGTTCACGGACGTTCGAGGGATGGATGTTGGTGTTTGTTGTTGTAGACGCTCTTAGCCCGTTAGCAAGACACTTGCAGTGGTCGGTTAGTGTAAACGGGGGCACTGGCATCTTCTCCGCCGAGAGGAAAATCCGTCAGCAAGGTTGAAACTCAGGAGCTCAGCTGAGCGAGAACATGGTTCTGTCGTGTCGAGACTCGAGAGAGGTCCATCTGCGCCTGACGTAACGCTTGGGCATGGCGCCGGAGCGTTCCCGGGTCCCTTTTTCCGGAAGCGACGTGCCCTTTATTTTCCTCGTGTTGACCCGTGAGGTACTAGAGAGATCGATCGACCAAACCACCAGGGCAGGAGTGTATATAGGTAGATATATCTAGTGTGTGTTGGTCGATGGACAGCGACGCCCTTGTACCCCCGTGAACCCGTAATTCAAACCGGGGTGGTGGCCGACTCCACCGTGGTGCAGTGCACCCTCACCAAATTATAGATCCGTCCTTGCCTCTTCAGCTAGCGTACGTACGTCCAGCAAAACGACTACATGTCGCACGCACGAGCACTATTCCAGATCGACATGTTAGATAGGTCGAGAAAATGCAGAGATCATGTAGAATTAACTTGAATGATCATCGACGGAAAAAGCAGTTTGTCAACGTAAAAGAATCAGTGCAATAAACCCTGGCCCTTTTCAAAAGAATTCGGATCATACAAGATACATCAACCCACTGTATGCCTGCATGCATGCATCAAGGAATGACGAACTGATTAACAAGCTCACGGGACTGGCCCCAACGCCTTCGATGGCATATGCCGGCCGGTCAGCCAACGCATGTGACCTCCCATCGTAGCTAGGTTTCTATAACGCTGTCTTCAATCGATCTGCTTCCCTGATATAGGATCATCATTGCACCATTAAGTTCCTTGTGTATTCTGCACTTGCAAGTTAGCAGTTAAGCCATGTTGGTGGCCCGGCCGGCCAGCACTGTAGTGGCTTGCTTGCTCCCTTCTCCCACACCCAACACCCAGCACCACTTTCCCCCAAGCTAGAGTTAAGCTGAAATATCTAGCTGCTTTGGCTGGGTTAGCAAGGATGATGAGTAATTGGACAGCAACTGCTGGTACATACTTTTGCATGTTCTTGACTCGAGTTGATTAGAGTTGGGGCCCTGCCTCGCTCACTCACTCTTTTTTTTTTTGAACAACACTCACTCTTTCTTCCTACGACTAAATTTGTGGTTGGGTGGTGCCGTAGGAGTACAAAACCCAACCAACCCCTCCCTACTTTTGGACTTCATGCGTGTCCTTGGCTGGCCTCACATGCCCCATGCAGGCAGGAGGACCTTGCCCACCATTTCATTTCTGGTACCTCCTTGGCACCTTGCTGCGCCAGATTAATAAACTTTGTTGAGACTTTTTGCTTTTTCGGTACTACCTGTGTGGTTGTGTTTAGCTTTTAGAAGAAGAAAAGGGTTAGAGAAAACATGAGAAAATCTGAGACGTTGCTTTACTATCGGTGCAAGTGTGGATTTTTCGGGCGTGGGGACATATATAAGAGTGTAGGCCTAGTTTGGAAACCCTTGTATATCAACATAATATTTTGGTCCCCAAGAATTCAAGGAAGGTCAAGGCATTTCCTGAGTTTATTATGTACTAGCAAAAGGGCCCGTGCGTTGCAACGGGAAAAAAATAATTGTAATCTCCATTGACCGTGACTACATTTTGCTGCACACCAAGATACACTATCACATGCAATTTCGTGAAATCATGAACATTTTTTAAACCCATGCACATATATGAATCGTGAACATTTTTCAAATGCGTAAACACTTTTAAAATTTTCAAACATTTTCTAAAATCAAGAGCATTTTCTGAATTTATGAATGTTTTATAAAAAGTGCAAACATTTTTTAAAAAGTGATCATTTTTAAACAATTTTCTTGAATAGCGAACATTTCTAGAATCAACGAATATTTTTTTATTTAGCAAAAGGGCCCGTGGGTTGCAACGGGAGGAAGAAAAATCATAATGTCCCATGGTCATGATCAAATTTTGCTGCATCACCGAGATACACTATCTCTCTCATTTTCGTGAAATCATGAACAACTTTTCAAGATCATGAACATTTTTTTTAACTCGTGGACATTTTTCAAATTCACGAACCTATTTACAGATTTTCGAAAATTTTCAAAATCATGAACATTTTATAATATCTGCAAATATCTTTTTAATTGTGAACATTTTTAAAAATAACATAATTCTCCTTTTTTTAAATTCGGTATTTTTTTGAATTCCCAACTTACTAAAATTAGAAAAAAGACGGAAAAGGAAAACGAAAAATGAAGTACGAAATTATAAAACAGGCCGGCCCAAACTGGCGCGCTGGTTGTTCTCCCAGCGAGCATGCAGTATAGAAGGTTCCTGTTGGGCTGGCCCAGGCGAGGAGCCCCTGTGTGAAACGTTTTTCTTCAATTACATGTGGCATCGGTGGGTAATATTTTACAACTTCAAGAGCAATTTTGATTACGTACCACCGGAAGCAAATGCCCGTGCCCTACACTTTTTTCTGGTACACTAATATGAGTGAAAAATTATATCTATCATTTCTTATTTATTTTGCACTTTGTTTTGGTTTGGTCCATTGAGAGTGGATATGATTTATTTGTAGTAGCAGCTAGCTTAGAGTCGTCACTGCACATGTAGCCAACAATTAGAGTGAAAAAAATCATCATCTCGTACGTCTCACTCCTTAAATTCCAAATGAATCCCCATTCTCCAACCATGGTGTTCTGGGTGCCGAATGTTTCACTTGATTTTTTTTTCACCGACGAAGCAATGCTATCCCATATGACATGAAAATTGTCAAGCTCACTTGCTACACTAATATGAATATCTATAAAATATTCAGAATTTTTTAAATCTACTAATATAAAATATGCCCGTGCATTGTTACGGGGTGGAGGGGCAGTGTTTGGAGAGAGAGGGGTGCCAGGAGGACTTTCACAGAGTGCATTTTTCTCGACTTTGAAGCACATTTTTCAAGAGTTCGATTACTAATTCAAATATTTTTGAAGTAAGAGCACACATGATGTTTTTCGTCTGACTTCAAGATGACATTGTAGATTAGACTGTCAATATATAGTGACAACGCATATCAACACTGATGTTGAGTTACTGATATCACACAATAAAATTGTTGTATACTTCGCCTAGCGCCCAAACATGTTGTGTGTGCGCTAACCATGAAGTCTTTCTCGTAAGTTGATATAAGATTTGCATTATAAATATAGCCTATGTAGCTACTTATAAATAAATTTAATTACGTTAGAGATTAGCATCAGAATATGTGTTGTTTTCATGCTAGGGTATCAAGTTTTTCCTTGAAGCAATTTAGAAAGCAGAAAAATGATAAAACAAACAGATGTAAATCCAAAATCTAGAAAAAAAAGGTAGAACCAAATCCCTGTATGCATGCACGGCAAGAAACAAGTGAAGAAGCTCAGGAGGGACGCGTGCATGGATTTTTTTATTACTCCAAGCTTATGTTCAGCTGTAGGCGACAACGATTCCATCAACCGTCTCGCGCTGGCGACGCGTATCGTTTGGCACCCCGCAACCCACATGCACCGCTGTCTCCTCCAATCTTATCTTCTTCAGCCGGCCCCAACGTCTTCTTCCTCACTCCCTGTATGTCCAGCCACCATGCGCAGCACTCCTCAATCAACGGCCGCCACTGCTTCAAGGCCTCTCCCCGCAAGCCCAAATCTTCCCGAGCCTCCCGAGCACCTCCTCCTTCCTCCACGCGTTGAGCGCATCCAGCACCTCTCCCGCGTCCCCGCGCACGCCGGCCCACCGGAACTCCAGCGCCTCCCAGATCAGCAAGGGATGATCGCAATAGGGGATGTAGCAGCGGTGTTCAGATCAGTGGAGAGGGACCCTAACAAGCTGGTGAAGTGAATAAAATGAGGGATGGCTGGGGCGTTGGCGGGCGTGGCGATCCGCGACAGGGCGGCGGCGAGATTGGCAGCGGCGGCGCCCTCGCTGCACGCTGGATCAGAAAAATCGTGCGCGATGGGGGTGGGCGCTGACGAGCACGGGGCCCTGGATCGAGGAGATCGAGTCGGCCAGCCCACGGCCCGAGCAGCATCTCGTGCAATCCCCAAGCAGGCAGCCACCAGGGGCTCCCGATACCCTTGCCCACTCGCTCGATCCCGAGCGCCTCCAGCCGCGAGGGAGGAGAGCTCCCTCGACCCCGATGCCTCCGCGCACCCGAGCCCCACCACGAACCGATGGCCGGCGACCCACCGACGAGCAGCAGCAGGAGGAGGACCACCGCCGCACCTCACCGGTCCCTTCTCTCTCCCTCTGGCCTCCCATCTCCTTCCTCCCAGCAGGACCACTGCCGCACCTCGCCGCTCCGTTCTCTCTCCCTCCTGCCTTCCATCTCCTTCCTCCCGTCCTTCCTTTTCTCTCCAGCTCGTTCTCTCTTCTCTCATAGGTACCAGACGCGCACCCGCCAGCAGTCGTGCTCCAAGGTCCGGCTTACTTCCTTCCAGATCCGGCGCCTGCGCGCCATTTCCCACCGGATCCGGCGAGATCCGGTGGATCCTCGCCGACCGCGCCACCGCAAGCCTCGCAGCCGCCGATCGCCTTTCCCACTCGCCCGCCTCTCCTCTCTCCACTAAAAAAGATAGCGGGCTGAATACTAAAAACTGCAGGGGTTTTGTGTAGAAACGAAACGTCTTCTCAGATATTCACTTAAAATCAGAGTGCGGGTTGAATTCTCAGAAGTAGAGGGACTTTTTTGCAAAAGTGACGACGCCGTACGACCAGAAGCACTCCGTGCTTTATTAGTAGGAAAAGACTCAAAACCCTTATCGGTTCGATGACGAGGTTTTCGACAATGGGAATATGCACTGTGTTTTCTCGAGTTGAAGTTGTCTATCTACGTTTTGTCCACGATGACAAACACTCTATGACAAGATCTAAACATGCAACCTAAGCAACCACGCGCCAGTGAGTGTGCTTTCGTGACTTCTAATCCACCATCGGCCGACGATCAGTCTATGATTGATCATGGCATGGTAACCCCACATTCATGTGTGCCATGGCAGAGAAGAACACTTGCTGATTTGCTAGCAAGCTGTGTTCGTAGTTCATCTGCAGCCGGAGGGTTCCCACCCCCGCCGCCGCTGGCGACCCCGCTCCCCCGCCGCCGCCGGCCGCCGGGCGCGCGCCTCCCGGCCCGCCCCGCTCCCCTCCCCCTCTCCCCTTCCCCCTCTCCTCCCCTCCCCTCCCCTCCCGCGGCGCACCCGGGGGGTCCCCTGTGGCCGCGGTCCTCGGCCCCGTCTCCCTCCCCTCCCCCCCGCCGTCGCCGGCGCGCTCCGTCGGGCAAAGCCGGCGGGCAAGGCGGCGGCGGGGCCCTCCTTCCCCGTTCGCTTGTGGGCGCCGGAGCGGGGCGGCCCCTTCGAGCGACGGTGTTGGACGCCCGCAGGATCCAGCGGCGCGGCGGCGGTCTCCCGGGGCGGCGAGGTGGCCTGCTGTGGCGGCGCTCCGGCGATCCTCGGGCTGCGCGCTGCGGGGCGGCTGCAGTGCTCCCGTCTCGGGAGGTAGCGCACGACCGGTCTCGGGCCGGATCCGTCCGGATCTGGCTTTCGGGGCCGGCCGGTGGCGCCTGGCTCCGGTGGTGCGTGCCCGGCGGCTCCGGCGCTTGGAGCCCGCCGGGCGACGCGGGTAGGGTAGCGGCCGGGCGTGGCTGCTGCTCCGGCCGTGGGCGGCGACATGGGTAGGTCTTGGTGGCCTACCGGTGTCGTGGCGGCTTCACGGTGACTCGACGGATCTGTCCGCGGCAACAGCCGGCTCCTCCGGCGTCGGTTTGTCTGTGTTCGGGCCGTCTCGTCCTTCACCCCATCTCCTCGTCGCCCGGGCGCTACTCCCATCAAAGGGCTGGTCCTTTCCCAGCTGCGATCCACCGCTCGTCTCGCACCCGATGCCGCAGGACAGAGCTCGTCTCGCGCACGATGCAGCAGGACCGAGCTCGTCTCGCACATGATGCAGCAGGACCGAGCTCGTCTCGCGCATGATGCAGCAGGACCGAGATCGTCTCGCGCACGATGCTGCAGGACCGAGCTCGTCTCGCGCTTGGGGTAGCAGGATGGGTCGGTGGATGCCGGTTCTGGCCGACCTATTGGGTCTCGACGCTGGGGGTTGCCCAGGGGCGCGAATGGTGGGACCTTTCCGCTCGTCTCTTTCGTTGGGGTGCGTCGGGTCACGGGTGAGGTGGTGTCGAGGTCTTGGATGCTGGGGCGGCGGCCCTGTTGGTGGTGGTGGCGCGGTGCTCTTGGACAAAGCCCGCGCCTTGGTGTTGCCCGCTCATCATGGCCATGTGGGCGGCGTGGTTGCCGGGGTGTGGCGTTCGGTGGCGGTGAATGTTGGCCGAGGTGAAAACCTGCTCTATCTTCGGACGGACCGGCGGCGGCGAAGATCGCTCCCTTCTTGAAGGCATCGCCGCGGCTCTCATTGCCTGTCATGAGGCTCCGGGGGAAACTTTGATCCTTGGATCGGGCGGTGGCGGCGCTCCGGCGTTGTTTCCTTCCTGAAGGCGCCGGCTTGGAGCACATGGTTCGTCATATGTAGCTTCATATCTTCCGGGCGGTAGTGCTAGAAGTAGTGTTGCTGCGCTCAGCGCCTTTGTATCCCGTCCTTGGTGTGTGCGTGTGTTGCGGTGGCGTAGCTTGTGGTTGTACTGGATGCTTGTGGGTTGTTGCTTTATATATAAAGCGGGGCGAAAGCCTTTTTCGATAAAGGCGTTGCAGCCTTTTGGGCATTCGCACCAACTCACAAGTAATAACTGAGATACTACCCCAAGCAGCAGGCATGCATGCAATTGATGTGATCTGGTGTGATAGCTAGCAGCAGCTCTTACTAGCTAGATATAGTTCTCACCTACTGTGTAGACGGTGCTCGGAAGCAAACCAATATGCTGTGCATACGTTTGTTGGATCCAGCTACACCCATGTTTCATGCATGAGTGAGCTTACAAAACTTGGCAATTTACATGAACTAGGTTAGGTGACTGATAGCAGGTGCTGCAAATTGCACCCATGCTAAGTTGGTTGAGCCACTCTCCCAATTTTCTTTCATGATTTCAGAGGAATAAAACAAAAACTTCCTTATCCGCTTGGTTGGCCTTACTAATTAATCAACAAACAGCCTAGGCTCCCAGGAAGAACAATTTCTTTCTCACTCTCTGGAGCAACCATTCCCTGTTTGAAATGCTTTCCCCCCTAGACTAAGCTAGCTCATTTTCCTCTCATGCACCGGCACTGTACATCCACAACATAAAATGGGAACAGTGGCAGCCATCTGGTACTGCCAAGAAACCTCTACACTGTGCTGATCGCCCCCATAACGATGTGCCCCCATAACAAAAGCAGCGTGCATCAGATCCTCTTTGGCCGTGGCAAAGATTGATTATTAGCAGCATTGATTCTGTCATGTTGCTTTCAAACCCGTAGATCTATTCATGCTCTTGCATGCGACAAAAGTACAGATCTTGACATCTCCTTAACTTAACCCTGTGTTTTCTCACATGCGCTGCTTTCTCTTTTGCTGTTTGCTCCTGGCTGTTAGGTCTAGGCCGGCCGGCCAGCTGCTGGCAAGTCAGTAAGTGGTCCTTGGCGAAACATGCAGACGGAGTAAACGCCCACTTACTTGTGGCTTTGACAACACGCTTGTTGGTACATTAGAGGGGTCAGCCGTCTCATCTCTTTCCATGCATGAGTAAATTATAGCTTGGATATATCGGCAGCACGGGTCGATGAAAAAAACAAGCCATTATTATCACCATTTCTTCGCAGTGTTTGGATGATCACTGTAACAGACCTTTTTGGGCCATCATAGCCACATAATATATAAGTATGAAAGAAAATGAAGTATTGCAATGTCGCGACAACTGCAAATTTTCGGAATATAGAGGTATTCTTGCGAGTTGGAAAACTCTATCGCTTCACTTTGTCTTGCTTTCTCCAGATTCTCTAAAAAAATGCTTGAGCTTCAGAAGCTTCTGACTAGTGGGTCATTTCTCAGAAAGTCTTTACTTCTCATTTGTAAATCTTGTATCCTTCCACTTGGATCAAAATGAATTTTATCTACCAAAACTACATTTTTTTTTGAATACGCGCAACATGCTTATCTGATTATATAGAAAGAAGGGTGGGGACTAGGCCCCAAATCTAGCATGTGGTAATGCAAAATAGACGGGTACATGTAGCTCATTGAAACCCTTTTGGCTTATCTTATCTTACTTTCCTATTTGTTCTAAGTAATGTGTCTGGTCATTGGATTCGAGCGTTACAAATGGGCTAGGCTCATTGGGGGAGGTTGCGGAGACACATGGGAGATGCTGAATCCGACTTTTGATCTGTCGCACATTCACCTCAAGGTCTACCACTAGTGGTTCGGAATCACATTTGTTGTGATATCTCAAGGAGAATAGGGTGAGTCTTCGTGGTGTTTGTGTGCCTTTGTGGTAACAACAACCCCTTCAACGGAATCTAGCTTCCCTCCAAGAAAGTGAACATCGGGGTACATTCTCATCTATCCCTAACCTTATCTCTTTACTTGTGGTTTACTTTGGTCCTTTGACCTTACATTCACTATGGCTTGTTGACCACATTGTATTATATTGTTTATCACCATACCAATTGTGTATGCTAACCTTTATATTTCGCATTGCCCAAAATTTGGAGTTGTACGT
>NC_041385.1:736457250-736515653 GCF_002162155.2 Triticum dicoccoides
AAAGAATATGAAGCTCCTGAAATTTTCTACCTTTTTAATGCATGAACTGGTACTACTTTGAAGGAGTTATGATTCTACTTACGTGGGTGCTACTTTGAAGAACTTCTTTGGTGTATACTAAAAAAGGAAAAATGGCGCTTCTCTCTCTCTCTCTCTCTCTCTGTGTGTGTGTGTGTGTGTGTGTGTGTGTGTGTGTGTGTGTGTGTGTTCTTGATACATATTTGTTAATTCTCTCATGTAGGAGCAACACCTTACAATGATTATCAACACACATGACTAACTTAAAATGAATGTAAACATAACCCAAACTATGAAAATGATGGCAATTTGTCCATGGGGTTCTTATCATCAAACATGTATAGGTACTTGACCGTTTAGTATCGTGCAATTAAACAATCTTCGGTTAACCTAAGCAATCCATTAAGTACCAAATGTTATGAGTTTTACTTTCTAATTCTGGTCTAGATAAGTACTTAGAAATTATGCAAGTTTATACAACATAAGCATTAACCTTTTAACACATAAACCATAGATAAAAATCAAGTCCATACCAATTATGTTCCAACTCCCTAACAAATAAAAAGGGAAGAACAAACAGTTTTTGATGTTTCTACCACCATTTACTAAGGATATAAGTGAAGCACAAAGAATAAACAAATAATTCTCAAGCCATGCAAATCTCTTCCCCATAATAGTAATAATATTATGATGTGATGATTGAATTTAATCAAAAAGGAAAAATGAGTTAACACATAATGCATGAACGAATAAAAAGTTTTATCAAAGTCTACTAATATGTTGATGCCTTGGGCATCCCCCAAGGTTTTCATTTTGAATCTTATTTAAGATTATAAATTAGGCATGCCTTTGGCATCACCAAGATTGGTTATTTACTCATCTTGGCCATTCCCTTGTCACCTATGACTTCCTCAAATATAAAAATGTTTATGCACATAAAACATAAATAAGCTTGTGAGTTGGTTAGTCCATACTGTAATTGCTAGGGGGTCTACTCAATGTATATAAATCATGGCAAATTGATTTATGAATAAGGACAATAGGTTACACAACTAAAGGATCTCGGGAGAGGAATTAGGGCACGTAAGTGCGGGGGCACACACATTGTGGGTCACCGATGAACCAAGCTTCACAAATTTTTATATGTATTTCGTGTATTGCCGCCGTATATCAGTGCACATATGTCTGTATTCACATCGTAAAGCTCAAGTATTTCACTTATTTCCATGGGTCCGTCTGAACTGTCTACTTAAGTATACTCATGTACTCAATGCGTTCATTATGTTCTTCTGTCTCGCTATCTGCTCTTCAAGTGCACTCTGCTTCTGTTCTTCGAACTCTTGTGTTCTAGCGGTAGTACAGTAGACATAAGGTATTCAAGCTATTTTGCTCATGGAGAACAACTACTCAAGCAGCGACAAAAGATTTCAGACGTATTGAAGAGCATATCGCGCACAAGTTAGTTGATACTGTATGTTCGATGCTCTTCGAATCTTTTTGTAAGAAGAAGCTCTACATATGGTTATGGCGTAGTCAACGTTTTATTGTTTGAAAGAGGGGCATCTTTGGCTTGGCAAATCTTGATAGTAAAGAAAATTTTGGTCTGGATCTTAGAATACAAGTATGCATGCACGTATGTAGTTTACAAATTTAGGTGATGATTGTATTTATAGAAAATTAGAAAACGGAAACCTGGAAAATTTGTTAAGGTTTTGGTGATGGAATTTAGGTTGTGATGTTAGTTAAGAGAAGTGAAACTTTAGAACAAATACGATAGCAAAGAATTGTCGTGTACGCTTAGAACAAATACGATAGCAAAGTATTGTCATGTACGCTTAGAACAAATACGATAGCAAAGTTATTAAATGTGATTAGTATACAGAAAAGAATATGTACTCACATATGCATGTTAGAAGTTATTTATGTTGTCAAAAAATAGTTAGAAATTTAATATGAAGGTTACATACAGAAACATAATTACTTAATAAACCTCACTTAGAAAGAGTCTGTATATATTTCGACATACTTGAATGATTGATAGGCCGATGCATGACTATCTGTCCATCAGTTATAAGGCTTTAAGTCATGTAAGCATTGATATACTATGGAATGAATATATTTCTTGTGTTATTTGTGTTTGTAGTTAAATTTTTATTTAATCTATTCTGATAATGTATGATACTAAGTTTTGCATTACTAATATTTATGTTAAAAGTAATCCCTCTGTATTAAAATATAACAAGTTTACACTATCATAGTGTCAAAAAAAGTCTTATGTTTTGATATGGAGGGACTAGATGATTGACATAATAAATGTTAAGATATTGTGTTTTATGTTTAATTATTTATTAATGTTATGTCATCTCAGTGTCTAGTATTAATGATGCAATGGTTTGTTTTGTTTTCAGTGGAGAATATGTCATCTAAGCGAAGTTATTCAGGAAGTGGCACATCAAAATGTACAGAGATTTAAAATGTTATTACACTGAAGGAGGTGACTCAAGTGGAGAAACTGATGATGAAAAATGTAACTCTGAAACTAAACTAAAGGTGGATCTTGTTCGTGTTGTTGTAAATGGATTTACTAAATATAAGAAAGTTTTGTTGTCGCAAATCAAATCTGATGGGTTGTTAAACTCATAAGATTTATGATGCATGCACGGTATGTACTAAGTTTTTCAATTACTTGTCGAATATAAATGTTCTTATAAATACTCTACATTACTCTATTTTTACTCATATCTAGATAGAAAGTCTTGAACTTGATGTTATGGGAGGAGTGTCACTAAGAGGAACCCAGATAATTTTGTTGTTGGAAAGTATGAAAGGAAAATAGTTTCACCGCAATCACAACTAGTTGGATATGATGGTAATATATTGTGTAAAGAATCATTCAAGAACAACCCAAATATCAAAATACCTGAAGTTGCTAGAAAGAACGTGCAGTTTTTCTTACCTTCAATAAATCCACAACGTATATCAAATGGAAAGTTCAATGATCATATAAAAGATACTTATCCATAAATGGTAAATTTTCAATTGTATAGTTTAAAAATTGTAACAGTTGTAAATTTATGTGGTCTAATCTGTATGATATTTGAAGGTGCGACATTCTGTAACTCAAGAATTCAAATGGAGGCATGCTAAAAGTATTCGGCAATGGAATTTACATAAGGATACCATAATTACATAAGATATTAAATTTATAGATAAAATATTCTTACCCTTAAGTAGAAGTTGCATGTGTTGCACTCAATCAGGTCTAACTCCATGCTTACTTGAGAAATCAAATGAGGCAACATGTATTGTAAACTCAAGTGAATGATGTATTTGTGCTTCTGTTTCAGATAATGAAGTTTGGCCAAGCATTTTGAAACAAGTTTTCGTTCTTAGTAATGTTGTTTCAAGATCAAAGGCAATTTTTTAGATACTTGTTATTTTGCGTCTATACAGTTGTTCTCATACTATAGTTGACATTAATTATTTCTTAATTATATTGATGAAGGTTCTACTTGTAACAATGCAATCAGTTCAAATAGAAAATTCAATGATAAAATCGAACCCAATTTGGAACTTCGTGTTGAAGGCAAATGTGCAACAAAAGAGAAAGATGGTAAAAGTGTTTTTCGATATAATTATTACTTGCTTTTTGAATAATTGTATTTTGTTAGGAAATTCTTGGATTCCAATTTAAATGATTAGATGTCAATTGTTAAGTATTATCCAAGTAATAATCTAAGTATGCAAAATGTTCAACATGCTCAATGCAGTTCTGATACATCAAGTATCTCAATGATGCAACGGAATTTTTACAATTTTGTTTTAGACTTGTACAAGAAAGTCAAGTGGCATTATAAAGAAATTGAAATAACTCGAGCAAATCACATTCATTTTGCTTATATCTCTGACTATGAGATTATCTAGAGAGAAGTTAATTGTGTTGAACTAAATTGTAAACTTTCGATACTATGTGGTCCAACATGGTAACGATATTACAGAGAGAATCTCTTGAAGAATGTACTCTTGCAACACAGGGAGATGAATTTGACAGGCAAGTATTTTCTTTACATTATTTCATATTTTATTATGTTAAAACAAATGATATATATGTTTTCTTACAGCTTATGGATAAAACATGATGAACAAAGGTATCTCAGAGTATATGGAACTCCAATAGAAGCACAACTAGTTTGCGTCAAGACAATGGATCATGAAGTATACACTTCATGTATTCGAAGTCTAAGTCAATTGGATAGCAAACACTATACATGGGCTGATCACGATCGCGAAAGGATGTTCATTGAGCCAGAATTTTCTGTAAGTATTGCTGAAAGAATATATTTGTTCGGTTACTTATAATGAGGTGGTTTTTCCACTTCCCACCTACCTCTTACCTCTCTCTCTTCTCCATTAATGCCCTAAGCTCGTTCTTGCCCGATCTCCTTCTCTAGCCAACCAAACTTGTTGATTTGCTCGGGATTGAGGGAGGGAGACCTAGATCTACACTTCTAGCAAAGGAAATTTGATTCCCCCATACTTTCACTTGTGGATCTTCTTACTCTTGGGTGTTTGGGCACCCTAGACGGAAGAGGTCACCTCGAAGCCACATACCACTGTGGTGAAGGTTCATGGTGGTGTTGGGAGCCTCCAATTAAGTTATGTAGAGAGCCCCAACCTTGTTTGTAAAGGTTTTGGTTGCTGCCTTCAAGAGCGTCGCTAGTGGATTCGCGGCACCTTGTATTGTGCGAGGGAGTCAAGAGAATAAGGAGGTCCTAGGGATGCTTGGGGAGCATTGTGCCTCCACACATCTCCAACGGAGATGTACCTCCCCCAAAGGAGGGAACTCCGACAACACATCCTCGTCTCCATCATTTCATGCATTTACTTTGTGCAAGTTATTATTGTGTGTTTACTCTTGTTTGCACTTGTTACATGTCTTGCTCGTCATTTAGGTTGTCAATCTAGTTGCATATTGCAACACCCCTATAATTAAGCTACAAGGATCTCCCCCTAGTGATTGTGATGTCATCATGTTTTCAATAATCACGCCACTTGTTCCAAATCAAATTCAAATTGCAAGTCAAAATAATATTTCTTCAAATAATGAAAAAAGTTGGTATTATTGTAAATAATCAATAAGTAATACTGTTGAGGAAACCAAAATCACCCAAGTTCCCCAAAAAACCCTAGTAACAATTAAACAGAGCTAACAACATTCAAATGAGCCATTTAAATTTACACACAAAATTAGAAGTTTGCAAATGACTTGAAACTTTGTGTGCAGTTCCAGGATATGGCCTAGTATTTATGTGCCAAATTTCATAGTTAACAAAATTAATTTGGTAATAAAAATGCAAAATAGATAATAAAATAAGAAATAAAAAGTAGGAAAAAAAGGAAATGACTTACTGAGTAGTTCGTCCTTAAGTCTACAGTGAGGTCCAGCCTAGCCTGGTGCCTTCTTGTTCCTCCTGTTCACAGGAGGCGCGATGGACGCCGTCGATAGGTCTATGGTATGGATCTGCCACGGGGCAGCCTTCCAGAGGCCCCCGGTTTTGGTCACCGCTGGCGCACTGATGTCTGCTAGAACTACATTGGTATTTCCCGAAAGAGGAAGGGATGATGCAGTATAGCGATGGTAGGTATTAACCTCAGTGATGAGACCTTATCGAACCAGTAGGAGAACCTCCTCACACCACGTAAACAGCACGTGCACACAAATAACAAATACTCGCAACCCGGCATGTTAAAAGGGTTGTCAATCCCTTTCGGGTAGGGAGCCTCAAGATAGGCAAATAACGTGAGGTAAAAGTGGTATATAGAATAAATATATCGCAGAACAAATAAATTGCAGCAAGGTATTTTTGTATTTTCTTTAATAGATCTGAAAATAAATGCAAAGGAAAATAGATCGCAAAGGCAAATATGATGAAAAGAGACCTGGGGGTCGTAGGTTTCACTAGTGGCTTCTCTCAAAAAAAATAGCAAAGAGTGGGAAAACAATTACTTTTGGGCAATTGATAGAACTTCAAATAATCATGATGATATCGAGGCAATGATCATTATATAGGCATCACGTCCAAGATTAATAGACCGACTCCTGCATGCATCTACTACTATTACTCCACACATTGACAGCTGACATGATGTAAAACGGAGTAATGCAATAAGAACGATGACATGATGTAGACAAGATCCATTTATCTATTTATTTAGATATAGACCCCATCTTGTTATCCTTAGTAGCAATGATACATACGTGTCAGTTCCCCTTCTGTCACTGGGATCAAGCACCGTAAGATCGAACCCATTACAAATTACCTCTTCCCATTGCAAGATAAATAGATCAAGTTGGCCAAGAAAAACCCAAATGTCGGAGAAGAAATACAAGGCTATAAGCAATCATGCATATAAGAGATCAAAGAAGACTCAAATAACTTTCATGGATAAAAACATAGATCTGATCATAAACTCAAAGTTTATCAGATCCCAACAAACACTCCGCAAAGAGGCTTACATCATATGGATCTCCAAGAGACCATTGTATTGATAATCAAGAGAGAGATAGAGAGAGAGAGAGAGGAAGCTATCTAGCTACTAACTACGGACCCTTAGGTCTACAAAGAACTACTCACACATCATCGGAGAGGTACCAATGGAAATGGTGAACTCCTCCATGATGGTATCTAGATTGGATCTGGTGGTTCTAGACTCTGCGGCGGCTGGAATTGATTTTCATCGACTCTCCTAGGGTTTCTGGAGTATTGGGGTATTTATAGAGCAAAGAGATGGTTCAGGGGGCACCTGAGGTGGGCCCAACCCACCAGGGCACGCTTGGGCCTCCTGGCGCACACTGGTAGATGTCTTCCGGCCCAAAAAATCCTAAGAAAATTACGCTGCATTTGGACTTCGTTTGGTATTGATTTCCTACGATGTAAAAAACATGCAGAAAACAACAATTGGCACTGAGCACTATGTCAATAGGTTAGTATCAAAAAATGATATAAAATGACTATAAAATGATTGTAAAACATCCAAGAATGATAATATAACAGCATGGAACAATCAAAAATTATGGATACGTTGGAGATGTATCAGCATCCCCAAGATTAATTCCTGCTCTCCCTCGAGTAGGTAAATGACAAAAACGGAATTTTTGATGTGGAATGCTGCCTAACATGTTCATCAGATTTCTTTTCTTTATAGCATGGACATATGGACTTTTATATGATTCAAAGCAATACTCTAGTTTTGTCGTGAAGGCTTTAATACTCAAGCATACCAACAACCAATCATGTCTTTCAGAATATCAACACTAAAGCAAGTTATCCCTAGCCCATTATGCTCAATCATTGATCCATTCATGAAACACACTCCAATGTTAGCTACACCCAATGCTCAAATACGATCGTAGTGCCCCTTCGGATGTGCTTTGTAAGAGAAGATGGAGACTCAAATTCAAAATAAAAATTGCATAAGTAAAAGAAAGGCCCTTCGCGGAGGGAAGTAGGGATTTGTAGAGGTGCCAGAGCTCAAAGCGAAAAAATAGAGATAAAAACATTTTTGGGAGGTGTATCCATCCCACCAACGAAAACGACTTGGATCATCCCAACACTTTCCATGCTTAAAGCTTAAATTGAGAGATAAAAAACATTTTTGAGAGGCATACTTTTCCCACCAACGAAAATGACTTAGAGATCTCAACACTTTCCATGCTAGATACATCATAGGCGGTTCCTAAACAGAAAATAAAGTTTATTCCTTTTTCCACCATTACTTTCACTTTCCATGGCTAGCCGAATCCACGGTTGCCCTCCATAGCAACACTTTGTTGTACTCTCGTTCAATGATGAGTGAATAAGCACTCATCGTGAGAATAACACATCTAGCATGGAAAATATTGGTCACCTTGCACCGCCTCGTGAGCGATAGAGCTCGCAAAAGAGATTTTTTTTGAAAACTAGATATGGCACATGCAAATTTGCTTAGAACAACATGGAAATACCGCATGTAGGTAGGTATTGTGGACTCATAAGGCAAAAATGGTTTAAAGGCTTTTGGATGCACAAGTAGTGATCATACTTAGTGCAAAATGAAGGCTAGCAAAAATATTGAGAAGCGACCAACCAAAAGGCAAAAACTCTCGGACCCAAGCATTAAGCATAAGTAACACCAAATAATGCACAATAAGTAGGATATAAATTTCATTGCATAACTATTGACTTTCATGCTTGCGTAGGGAATCAGAAACCTTAACATCAATATTCTTACTAAAGCACAATTACTCATCAACATGAATCACATATCATATCGTCATATCGCAAAACCATTACTAAGAATCAAGTTTATTTTGTCCAATGATCTTCATGAAAGTTTTTATTATATCCTCCTTGGATATCTATCACTTTGGGACTATTTTCATATGTTGCTTTTGATAGGCTCAAACAAATATAAGTAAAGATCATGAGCATAAATTTTCTTCCTCTCAAAATAATCTAAGTGAAGCAAGAGAGAACTTCTTAAAATTTTACTAACACCCAAATAAATCTAAGTGAAGCATGAGAGCATTTCTTCAAAAATAACAAAGCACACTGTGCTCAAAAAGATATAAGTGAAGCACTAGAGCAAGTCCATGGCTCTAAAAGTTTAAGTGAAGCATAGGAGCAAGCATAGCATAATTTTGGGCTCTCTCAAAAAGGTGTGTCCAGCAAGGATTCAACACTTAAGACGCAAAGAAAAACAAGCAAAGACTCATATCATACAAGATGCTCCAAGCAAAACTCATAGTATGTGACGAATAAAAATATAGTTTCAAGTAAAATACCGATGGTTGTTAGAAGAAAGTATGGATGCCACTAGGGGGCATCCCCAAGATTAGTTGCTTCCTACTTATTTGAATATTATCTTGGGGTGCCTCGGGCATCCCCAAGCTTAGCCTTTTGCTAATCCTTATTCCTTCATCCATTGTAAGATCGCCCAAAGCTTGAAAACTTCAATCACACAAAACTCCAACAAAACCTTCATGAGATCCGTTAGTATAAGAAAGCAAACTACTACAATAAGTACTATTTCAAACCTATTCTTATTTTGTTTTTGCATTATATCTACTGTCTTCCAACTTTTCTATGGCAAAAACTCATCAAAGAAAACAATAGAATCATCAAAACAAGCACACAACTCAAAGAAAACAGAATCTGTCAAAAACAGAACAGTCGTAGCAATCTGAATATCTTGAATACTTCTGTAACTCCAAAAATTCTAAAATAAATTAGTGGACGTGAGAAACTTTTATATTAATCCTCTGCAAAATGAATCAACTCAAAAACTCTCTTCTGTTAAAAATGACAAATAATCTCGTGAGCGCAAAAGTTTCTGTTTTTCAGCAAGATCAAATCAACTTTCACCCAAATCTTCCGAAAGGCATTGCTTGGCACAAGCACTAATTAAAACAAAAAAAAACAATCATAACATTAGAATAATTATGCTAACACACAGCAACATAAAGCAAAAAGGGAAAATAAATTTTATTCATTGGGTTGCCTCCCAGCAAGCGCTATCATTTTATGCCCCTAGCTAGGCATAATGCATTGATGCTCACATGAAAGATGATAATTAAAACACAAAGAGAGCATCATAAAACATGTGAAAAACACATTTAAGTCTAAAATACTTCCTATGCATAGGAATTTTGTAAGCAAAAAATTATCAAGACGAGAAACTTCTAGCATATGCAAGGTAGAAGAATAAAACGTTGACGATCTCAACACAACGAGAGGTAATTTAGTAACATGAAAATTTCTACAACCATATTTTCCTCTCTCATAATAATTCCATGTGGGATCATAATCAAATTCAGCAATATAGCTATCACATAGAATATTCTCAACATGATCCACATGCATGCAAAGCTGACACTCTTCCAAAATAGTGGGATTATCATCAAATAAAGTCATGACCTCTCCAAACCCACTTTCATAAAAAAATTAAAAGATTAAACACTCTCCAAATATGTGGGATTATTTTTACCTAAAGTTGACACTCTTCCATACCCACTTTTAATATTATCACAAGCATATTCATCATGAGGTTTAAATAAATTGTCAAGATCATAAGAAAAATTATCTCCCCACTCATGATCATTGCAACAAGTAGTGGACATAGCAATATTAGCATCCCCGAGCTTGTGGTTTTGCATATTGTTAGCACAATTGACATTCATAGAATTTATTATAACATCATTGCAATCATGCTTTTCATTCAAGGAGCTATCATGAATCACTTCATCAATTTCTTCTTTTAACAGTTCATCACAATTTTCAGATTCATATATCTCAAGCAAAACTTCATAAAGATACTCAAGTGCACTCAAATCACTAGCAACTGGTTCAACATAATTAGATCTCATAAACATATTAGTTAGTGGATGAGGATCCATATCAATATATTTTTAGCAAGCGAAGATGCAAGCAAATAGAAGACACATGGTTATACAAGCAAACAACAGATCTGATGAGAAAACGACGAACGAAAAAGAGGGCGAATAAAACGACAATTTTTTGTGAAGTGGGGGAGAGGAAAACAAGAGGCAAATGGAAAATAATGTAAATTGCGAGGAGATGAGATTGGTGATTAGGAACCTAGTTGATGTTGAAGATCCTCCCCGGCAACGGCGTCAGAAATTCCTTTTGATGTCTACTAGAACTACGTCGGTATTTCCCCAAAGAGGAAGGTATTATGCAGTATAGCGACGGCATGTATTTCCCTCAGCGATGAGATCAAGGTTATCAAACCAGTAGGAGATCCTCCTCACACCACGTAAACAACACCTACACACAAATAACAAATACTCGCAACCCGACGTGTTAAAGGGGTTGTCAATCCCTTTCGGGTAGGATGCCTCAAGATAGGCAAATAACGTGAGGTAAAAGTGGTAGATAGGAGAAATAGATCGCGGAACAAATAAATTGCAGCAAGGTATTTCTGTATTTTTGATTTAATAGATCTGAAAATAAATGCAACAAAAAAATAGATCGCATAGGCTAATATGATGAAAAGAGACCTTGGGGGCGTAGGTTTCACTAGTGGCTTCTCTCGAGAAAAATAGCAAACAGTGGGAAAATAATTACTGTTGGGCAATGGATAGAACTTAAAATAATCATGACGATATCCACGCAATGATCATTATATAGGCATCATGTCCAAGATTAGTAGACCGACTCTTGCCTGCATTTACTACTATTACTCCACACATCGACCGCTGTCCAGCATGCATCTAGTGTATTAAGTTCATGGAAAAACAAAGTAATGCCATAAGAACGATGACATGATGTAGACAAGATCCATTTATCTATTTATTTAGATATATACCCCATCTTGTTATCCTTAGTAGCAATGATACATACGTATCGGTTCCCCTTCTATCACTTGGATCAAGCACCGTAAGATCGAACCCACTACAAAGCACCTCTTCCCATTGCAAGATAAATAGATCAAGTTGGCCAAACAAAACCCAAATATCATAGAAGAAATACGAGGCTATAAGCAATCATGCATACAAGAGATCAAAGAATACTCAAATAACTTTCATCGACAAAAACATAGATCTGATCATACACTCAAAGTTCATCGGATCCCAGCAAACACACCACGAAGAGGCTTAAATCATATGGATCTCCAAGAGACCATTGTATTGATAATCAAGAGAGGAAGCCATCTAGCTACTAACTACGGACCCGTAGATCTACAAAGAACTACTCACGCATCATCTGAGAGGCACCAATGGAAGTGGTGAACCCCTCCGTGATGGTGTCTAGATTGGATTTGGTGGTTCTGGACTCTGCGGTGGCTGGAATTGATTTTCGTCGACTCTCATAGGGTTTCTGGAATATTGGGGTATTTATAGAGCAAAGAGGCGGTTCAGGGGGCACCCGAGGTGGCCACAACCCACCAGGTCATGCCTGGGCCTCCTAGCGCGCCCTGGTGGGTGCTGCCCTCCTCGAGGCAACCCCCCAGGTTCAGCCTTGGCCCACTGGATGTCTTCTGGCCCAGAAAAAGTCCTCGAAAAGTTACGCTGCATTTGAACTCCGTTTGGTATTGATTTCCTGCGATGTAAAAAACATGCAGAAAACAACAACTGGCACTGGGCACTATATCAATCGGTTAGTAGCAAAAAATGATATAAAATGACTATAAAATGATTGTAAAACATCCAAGATTGATAATATAACACCATGGAACAACCAAAAATTATAGATAAGTTGGAGACGTATCATGCACCCCCGTGTTTGAACGGGCTGGGTTGCTACCTGGCGGGACCCCCTGTTAGGAGCTATTAGCCCCTAGCCCCACCACTAATCCCCACTAACACCTAGGCCCACCCTTCTAATTAAATTCATTAATATATAATTTAGCTAATGAGTATGGATGGTGGCCCCCAGTTAACTAAATAGTAAAATAAACCCTAGTTAATCCTACTATCAGTAATTACTAGGACCACCTCCTAATTAACCTAATTAGCTTAAATTAATTCAATGTTAAACTAAACAACCATAGACCGGTTTGACCAGTCAACCTTGTTAGTCTCTGTAGCCCTCTGCTATTTAATTTCTAAATAATAATGAATTCAGAAATTCCAGAAAATCATTTAAACTTTGGAAATTCATAGAAAATAATCTATAAGTTGAATTAAAATAATTTATATATGAAAATTAATTAGAAAAATATAACAGATCTGAATATGACATTTTCATGTATGACAAACAACTCTAACATAATGAACCATGAAATTTTGTATCAGGATCATTTAAGAGAATAATATCCGGAGCTGGAAAAATATTCCTAAATATTTACCCTGTCTTTTAAAATGCGTAGTAATCCAACGGAGCACATAATCAACACATATCGCCATGAGATGCATGTGTGTTGCATTTGCCTATCGTTATTTATCCGTTTCCCCCTCTGCTTCCTTTACAATAGACCCCGAGATTGCCATTGACCCTGCGTATGAGTACGTCGCTGATGACCCGTCCTTCTCAGCAGAACTTCCAGACAAGCAAACCTCCTTGATCACTCTTATATCGCTCATTCTTTCCCTCTACTTCTTGCATTAGAGAGTCGGTTCAATTGGTGTTTTATTGGTAGATCCTATTCTGATGCATAGCTTGTTTTTGTTAATTATTGTTATCTTGGAAATGGCTATTTGAATAGTTTAACTTCTTGCATTAGAGAGTCCGTTCAGTTTTCTTAACTACTATTGATAATTTACCTATTATCCTATTATGCTTAGTATAGTTATGCTAGAGTACCATCAGTGGCCCTACACCGTTGTCTATTTGACATTCTATACTATCAGGCCGTGACCCCTTCGGGCGACAATCACGGATATACAATGTAGAATCACGCTATACATGTTATGTTCAAGTCGGGTCAGACCAAAGAGCACCCGCAAGTGATTCACTATGGTGGAATGACATGGCAGGCGGAGACCATCCAGAAAGAGGTGGGCATGGGCCCTGGTAGGTGTCTGTCATTATATAATAACACGTTTAACAAGATTTGGGTATTTGTCTGAGACAACCTTTGGCATATACGCACTAACCGCCATGTGGGATAATGGTTATGGGGCCCTCGACGTCGTCGGTTCCTCCTGGAAGCTCTGTCAGATGCCACAGCTTAGTGGCACGCGTCCAGGTGGTCTTGGTCGTGGTCGTCCATGTAACGTGCACGAGAGCTTAGGGTGAGCGGCCGATGACCCCTTCACACTAAGATTGTAGACCCTTGTGTTGACCTCGCTGGAGAGCCTAGGTAGGACGTTGGCGTGTCGATTGCCTTAGGCGGGGCATTACCCAGAAAAGTGTTCCCGACCATATGGTAATTGTGGAATTGTCACGGTAGATGACCTAGCATAAGGATTTAGGTGTGGAGCCATCGCAATGTAGTTAGCTTGAAGGGGTTAAAACGGGACAAGGAACACAAAGTGTTTACCCAGGTTCGGCACCTCGCAACGAGGTAAAGGCCTACTCCTGCTTTAGGTTGTATTGCTTATGTTTCGATTATCAGAGAGCGAATACGCTTAACCTAGCTCTCGACTTGTTGTTTTCTTGCCCTAACCCGCCGCCGGTTCACCCCTTTATATACACAGGCTGATGCCCGGCGGCTTACAGAGTCCCGTTCGGCTCATACAAAACGTTTCCGACTCAGTGACAGAACTACACTTTCCTTAACTTTCAAGTTCAACATATGGCGGTTTATGCCCGTGGGCCTCAAGTCTCCTCCGGGTCTTGGGTCTTCAGTAAGATTGCTTCATGAACCGCCATCTTCATCATCTTCTTGGGCCTTCTCGTTATGAACCGCTAGTGGTATGACCCGGTCCCTCCTGGGCGGGTCATACCCAATAGTTATATCCCCAACATTAGGCCCTAGATTGATGTGAACTTGTTCATATCAATCTCCAACACTTAGAAAAAATCCTTCCTTATTTGTCCTTATGGAATCTTATAACCCGCCGTGACGTCATCTCTTAGAATCATGGTAACCCGCCGTGACGTCATCTCACATTAATATCACACGAGGCCCAAATCTTAATATGTCGTCACTTTTAATGAACCTCGAAAATCGAGGCGTCTATGCTGCCACATTTCCATTTTTTAGCTTCCTCGATTCCCGCGCATGCCACTTATCCGTCGGCCTTATAAATAGGGCCAGGGGTCCCTTTCAGTTCCCCCCTTGCCTCCTCGTCTTCGCCCTCTTCCTCACAACACCTCTAGCACCCGAGCTCCAACACCGCCGTCGACCTTCGCCACTGTCTCACCCGCGACTGCTGCATCAACCTGAACAGACCAGAGTTCGTCCGCGCACCTCTGCTGTTCAACAACCCCAGTAAGCTTTTCTCCTTCCCTCACCGTAGATCCCATTAGGGTTTGTTCGAATTTGTCGGAGTTGATCTCCACTTCCCTATTTCTTGTAGCTTTGATATGAGTTTAATACACATCTTGCGTGGCGTCAGCTTTAGAACTCATTTTTGATATTTGAATGCCTCCTCTCCGTGAGAGATCCCATCCGAGCACATGAATTGCTCTGCTGCCGCAACCTAGGTTTAGAATTTTCTTCATTATTTGACCTGCTGTAGATCCAAAATTATAGCATCGATCCACAAAAACTGTTTGTCCAACACTTAGTAATTTTTCACTCATAGATCTGAAATTTGATAGCTGTGTGGGCGGCTTAACTTATAAACCATAACCCGCCAGGTACCATTAGTCCCCTCTTAAGCCGCCAATAGTTTGTATTATTCCACCGCTATCCCCCAACTTACTGCAATGCTTATCGTTCTTTCCCCTAAAGCAATGGCTGGCTTAACAACATCATCTTAAACCGGAAAATTTTTCCTTTTCAGATCATCATCAACAATGACTAAGACTTTTACCGCATGCAACTAGGCACCATCTCAGGTCACCGAGGAAGATCTGAACAGTTTCGTTGAAACGGGCGTCTTAGCCAAGAAAGAGGACATCCACTGGAGGGTCCCAGGCCTCAAAAATCCTCCTCAGCCCAAAGAAGGGGAAGTAATTGCTTTTAGTGATCACATGATTCGGGGGTTTATCCCGCCCGGTTCAAAATTCTTACATGACGTGCTGCACTTTTTCCAACTTCATCCTCTGGACATTGGGTCAAATTCTGTCTCCAATATTTGCAACTTCCAAGTCTTCTGTGAAGCTTATGTCCAAGAAGGGCCAACCATTGAACTGTTTAGAGAGTTTTATTACTTAAACCGGCAGACAGATTTCACCGACGGGCCCAACTTGGAGTTAGGTGGGGTTTCAATTCAGAAACGTAAAGAAGCTTCCTTCCCATATGCCAAACCGCCCAGTCATCCCAAGGACTGGAACCAGACTTGGTTCTATTGCCAAGACACATCTCCAGCTGGTGAGAATCCCCTACTAGGTTAACATGACCACTGACTTAGCAACACACATCCGCTCCCACATTGGAACATCACAAAAGAATGGGCCAAGTATGCGCCCACTTTTTCAAAGATCAGAGCCTTCATGGCTAATGGCTTAACCGAGATCGACCTTGTTTGGTGCCGGGTCTCCTGGAGGATCCTTCCCTTAAGCTGTCGACCCGACTTAATGTGCGAGTACATAGGCAACCTGAAAGACCCCGAACGCCACTTCAAATTTAACTATCTGATGCAGAAGTCACTGAAGCAACCAAGGCTTTGTTGAACGAAACCTAGGAAGAATGAAGTAAAACCGGACTTAGTCCTTACTGCACCTTCAACCAGCCGCCAGCTATAAGTTTTGCACACCATGCTTGCAGTCTAAATCATGTTTTCGTTAATACTGTCCACTTATGATCATATGACCTCAACAGGCCGATTCTCCATTTTGGAAGAAGAAACCGCAGGACAAGCCGTCCAAGCCTACCCGAACCAATACCAAAGCCACCAAAAGGCCTGCCAAGAAGAAGACCAATCCCACCGAGTTAAACTTGGATGATGATGGTGATGATGATGAGTCGTAGGTAGAACTTGACTCTCTTGGCTCATTTTTTGTACATCTCATGCACAATGACTGTTATCAGGAGGAAGCGGAAGCCAGCCGTGTGGGTGACGAAGAGGTAATTGTTCTTTCCTCTGGCTCAGAGTCTGTGCCAAAACAGAAAACTCGCCAAGCAAACTGGAAAGTAAGGTTATCTCATCCTTTGGCTTATTTGGATCCCAACTTTATTTTGAAGAAGCAGCAACATGAAGCTCGCCGCACAACCCGGAACATCCGAAGCGGGATCCTTTCCTCCGGCTTACCAAATATTCCGGCTCCCCGCAAGCATTGTCCAGAGGTCTCAACAAACTCCGACTTAACTTATCCCAAAGCCGGTCTTTTTCGTCAACCTCTTTATCCTTTTGATTCAAATTATCAGGGAACGTCTCATTCCTCTAGCGACTCAACGGGGACTCATGTCCCGGCCTTGAAACTCTCGGACCCAAGCATTAAGCATAAGTAACACCAAATAATGCACAATAAGTAGGATATAAATTTCATTGCATAACTATTGACTTTCATGCTTGCGTAGGGAATCAGAAACCTTAACATCAATATTCTTACTAAAGCACAATTACTCATCAACATGAATCACATATCATATCGTCATATCGCAAAACCATTACTAAGAATCAAGTTTATTTTGTCCAATGATCTTCATGAAAGTTTTTATTATATCCTCCTTGGATATCTATCACTTTGGGACTATTTTCATATGTTGCTTTTGATAGGCTCAAACAAATATAAGTAAAGATCATGAGCATAAATTTTCTTCCTCTCAAAATAATCTAAGTGAAGAAAGAGAGAACTTCTTAAAATTTTACTAACACCCAAATAAATCTAAGTGAAGCATGAGAGCATTTCTTCAAAAATAACAAAGCACACTGTGCTCAAAAAGATATAAGTGAAGCACTAGAGCAAGTCCATGGCTCTAAAAGTTTAAGTGAAGCATAGGAGCAAGCATAGCATAATTTTGGGCTCTCTCAAAAAGGTGTGTCCAGCAAGGATTCAACACTTAAGACGCAAAGAAAAACAAGCAAAGACTCATATCATACAAGATGCTCCAAGCAAAACTCATAGTATGTGACGAATAAAAATATAGTTTCAAGTAAAATACCGATGGTTGTTAGAAGAAAGTATGGATGCCACTAGGGGGCATCCCCAAGATTAGTTGCTTCCTACTTATTTGAATATTATCTTGGGGTGCCTCGGGCATCCCCAAGCTTAGCCTTTTGCTAATCCTTATTCCTTCATCCATTGTAAGATCGCCCAAAGCTTGAAAACTTCAATCACACAAAACTCCAACAAAACCTTCATGAGATCCGTTAGTATAAGAAAGCAAACTACTACAATAAGTACTATTTCAAACCTATTCTTATTTTGTTTTTGCATTATATCTACTGTCTTCCAACTTTTCTATGGCAAAAACTCATCAAAGAAAACAATAGAATCATCAAAACAAGCACACAACTCAAAGAAAACAGAATCTGTCAAAAACAGAACAGTCGTAGCAATCTGAATATCTTGAATACTTCTGTAACTCCAAAAATTCTAAAATAAATTAGTGGACGTGTGAAACTTTTATATTAATCCTCTGCAAAATGAATCAACTCAAAAACTCTCTTCTGTTAAAAATGACAAATAATCTCGTGAGCGCAAAAGTTTCTGTTTTTCAGCAAGATCAAATCAACTTTCACCCAAATCTTCCGAAAGGCATTGCTTGGCACAAGCACTAATTAAAACACAAAAAAAAACAATCATAACATTAGAATAATTATGCTAACACACAGGAACATAAAGCGAAAAGGGAAAATAAATTTTATTCATTGGGTTGCCTCCCAGCAAGCGCTATCATTTTACGCCCCTAGCTAGGCATAATGCATTGATGCTCACATGAAAGATGATAATTAAAACACAAAGAAAGCATCATAAAACATGTGAAAAACACATTTAAGTCTAAAATACTTCCTATGCATAGGAATTTTGTAAGAAAAAAAATTATCAAGACGAGAAACTTCTAGCATATGCAAGGTAGAAGAATAAAACGTTGACGATCTCAACACAACGAGAGGTAATTTAGTAACATGAAAATTTCTACAACCATATTTTCCTCTCTCATAATAATTCCATGTGGGATCATAATCAAATTCAGCAATATAGCTATCACATAGAATATTCTCAACATGATCCACATGCATGCAAAGCTGACACTCTTCCAAAATAGTGGGATTATCATCAAATAAAGTCATGACCTCTCCAAACCCACTTTCATAAAAAAATTAAAAGATTAAACACTCTCCAAATATGTGGGATTATTTTTACCTAAAGTTGACACTCTTCCATACCCACTTTTAATATTATCACAAGCATAGTCATCATGAGGTTTAAATAAATTGTCAAGATCATAAGAAAAATTATCTCCCCAATCATGATCATTGCAACAAGTAGTGGACATAGCAATATTAGCATCCCCGAGCTTGTGGTTTTGCATATTGTTAGCACAATTGACATTCATAGAATTTATTATAACATCACTGCAATCATGCTTTTCATTCAAGGAGCTATCATGAATCACTTCATCAATTTCTTCTTTTAACAGTTCATCACAATTTTCAGATTCATATATCTCAAGCAAAACTTCATAAAGATACTCAAGTGCACTCAAATCACTAGCAACTGGTTCAACATAATTAGATCTCATAAACATATTAGCTAGTGGATGAGGATCCATATCAATATATTTTTAGCAAGAGAAGATGCAAGCAAATAGAAGACACATGGTTATACAAGCAAACAACAGATCTGACGAGAAAACGACGAACGAAAAAGAGGGCGAGTAAAACGACAATTTTTTGTGAAGTGGGGGAGAGGAAAACAAGAGGCAAATGGAAAATAATGTAAATTGCGAGGAGATGAGGTTGGTGATTAGGAACCTAGTTGATGTTGAAGATCCTCCCCGGCAACGGCGTCAGAAATTCCTTTTGATGTCTACTAGAACTACGTCGGTATTTCCCCAAAGAGGAAGGTATTATGCAGTATAGCGACGGCATGTATTTCCCTCAGCGATGAGATCAAGGTTATCAAACCAGTAGGAGATCCTCCTCACACCACGTAAACAACACCTACACACAAATAACAAATACTCGCAACCCGACGTGTTAAAGGGGTTGTCAATCCCTTTCGGGTAGGATGCCTCAAGATAGGCAAATAACGTGAGGTAAAAGTGGTAGATAGAAGAAATAGATCGCGGAACAAATAAATTGCAGCAAGGTATTTCTGTATTTTTGGTTTAATAGATCTGAAAATAAATGCAACAAAAAAATAGATCGCATAGGCTAATATGATGAAAAGAGACCTTGGGGGCGTAGGTTTCACTAGTGGCTTCTCTCGAGAAAAATAGCAAACAGTGGGAAAATAATTACTGTTGGGCAATGGATAGAACTTAAACTAATCATGACGATATCCAGGTAATGATCATTATATAGGCATCATGTCCAAGATTAGTAGACCGACTCCTGCCTGCATTTACTACTATTACTCCACACATCGACCGCTGTCCAGCATGCATCTAGTGTATTAAGTTCATGGAAAAACAAAGTAATGCAATAAGAATGATGACATGATGTAGACAAGATCCATTTATCTATTTATTTAGATATATACCCCATCTTGTTATCCTTAGTAGCAATGATACATACGTATCGGTTCCCCTTCTATCACTTGGATCAAGCACCGTAAGATCGAACCCACTACAAAGCACCTCTTCCCATTGCAAGATAAATAGATCAAGTTGGCCAAACAAAACCCAAATATCATAGAAGAAATACGAGGCTATAAGCAATCATGCATACAAGAGATCAAAGAATACTCAAATAACTTTCATCGACAAAAACATAGATCTGATCATACACTCAAAGTTCATCGGATCCCAGCAAACACACCACGAAGAGGCTTACATCATATGGATCTCCAAGAGACCATTGTATTGATAATCAAGAGAGGAAGCCATCTAGCTACTAACTACGGACCCGTAGATCTACAAAGAACTACTCACGCATCATCTGAGAGGCACCAATGGAAGTGGTGAACCCCTCCGTGATGGTGTCTAGATTGGATTTGGTGGTTCTGGACTCTGCGGTGGCTGGAATTGATTTTCGTCGACTCTCCTAGGGTTTCTGGAATATTGGGGTATTTATAGAGCAAAGAGGCGGTTCAGGGGGCACCCGAGGTGGCCACAACCCACCAGGTCATGCCTGGGCGTCCTAGCGCGCCCTGGTGGGTGCTGCCCTCCTTGAGGCAACCCCCCAGGTGCAGCCTTGGCCCACTGGATGTCTTCTGGCCCAGAAAAAGTCCTCGAAAAGTTACGCTGCATTTGAACTCCGTTTGGTATTGATTTCCTGCGATGTAAAAAACATGCAGAAAACAACAACTGGCACTGGGCACTATATCAATCGGTTAGTAGCAAAAAATGATATAAAATGACTATAAAATGATTGTAAAACATCCAAGATTGATAATATAACACCATGGAACAACCAAAAATTATAGATACGTTGGAGACGTATCACGCACCCCCGTGTTTGAACGGGCTGGGTTGCTACCTGGCGGGACCCCCTGTTAGGAGCTATTAGCCCCTAGCCCCACCACTAATCCCCACTAACACCTAGGCCCACCCTGCTAATTAAATTCATTAATATATAATTTAGCTAATGAGTATGGATGGTGGCCCCCAGTTAACTAAATAGTAAAATAAACCCTAGTTAATCCTACTATCAGTAATTACTAGGACCACCTCCTAATTAACCTAATTAGCTTAAATTAATTCAATGTTAAACTAAACAACCATAGACCAGTTTGACCAGTCAACCTTGTTAGTCTCTATAGCCCTCTGCTATTTAATTTCTAAATAATAATGAATTCAGAAATTCCAGAAAATCATTTAAACTTTGGAAATTCATAGAAAATAATCTATAAGTTGAATTAAAATAATTTATATATGAAAATTAATTAGAAAAATATAACAGATCTGAATATGACATTTTCATGTATGACAAACAACTCTAACATAATGAACCATGAAATTTTGTATCAGGATCATTTAAGAGAATAATATCTGGAGCTGGAAAAATATTCCTAAATATTTACCCTGTCTTTTAAAATGCGTAGTAATCCACCGGAGCACATAATCAACACATATCGCCATGAGATGCATGTGTGTTGCATTTGCCTATCGTTATTTATCCGTTTCCCCCTCTGCTTCCTTTACAATAGACCCCGAGATTGCCATTGACCCTGAGTATGAGTACGTCGCTGATGATCCATCCTTCTCAGCAGAACTTCCAGACAAGCAAACCTCCTTGATCACTCTTATATCGCTCATTCTTTCCCTCCACTTCTTGCATTAGAGAGTCTGTTCAATTGGTGTTTTATTGGTAGATCCTATTCTGATGCATAGCTTGTTTTTGTTAATTATTGTTATCTTGGAAATGGCTATTTGAATAGTTTAACTTCTTGCATTAGAGAGTCCGTTCAGTTTTCTTAACTACTATTGATAATTTACCTATTATCCTATTATGCTTAGTATAGTTATGCTAGAGTACCATCAGTGGCCCTACACCGTTGTCTATTTGACATTCTATACTATCAGGTCGTGACCCCTTCGGGCGACAATCACGGATATACAATGTAGAATCACGCTATACATGTTATGTTCAAGTCGGGTCAGACCAAAGAGCACCCGCAAGTGATTCACTATGGTGGAATGACATGGCAGGCGGAGACCATCCAGAAAGAGGTGGGCATGGGCCCTGGTAGGTGTCTGTCATTATATAATAACACGTTTAACAAGATTTGGGTATTTGTCTGAGACAACCTTTGGCATATACGCACTAACCGCCATGTGGGATAATGGTTATGGGGCCCTCGACGTCGTCGGTTCCTCCTGGAAGCTCTGTGAGATGCCACAGCTTAGTGGCACGCGTCCAGGTGGTCTTGGTCGTGGTCGTCCATGTAACGTGCACGAGAGCTTAGGGTGAGCGGTCGATGACCCCTTCACACTAAGATTGTAGACCCTTGTGTTGACCTCGCTGGAGAGCCTAGGTAGGACGTTGGCGTGTCGATTGCCTTAGGCGGGGCATTACCCAGAAAAGTGTTCCCGACCATATGGTAATTGTGGAATTGTCACGGTAGATGACCTAGCATAAGGATTTAGGTGTGGAGCCATCGCAATGTAGTTAGCTTGAAGGGGTTAAAACGGGACAAGGAACACAAAGTGTTTACCCAGGTTCGGCACCTCGCAACGAGGTAAAGGCCTACTCCTGCTTTAGGTTGTATTGCTTATGTTTCGATTATCAGAGAGCGAATACGCTTAGCCTAGCTCTCGACTTGTTGTTTTCTTGCCCTAACCCGCCGCCGGTTCACTCCTTTATATACACAGGCTGATGCCCGGCGGCTTACAGAGTCCCGGTCGGCTCATACAAAACGTTTCCGACTCAGTGACAGAACTACACTTTCCTTAACTTTCAAGTTCAACATATGGCGGTTTATGCCCGTGGGCCTCAAGTCTCCTCCGGGTCTTGGATCTTCAGTAAGATTGCTTCATGAACCGCCATCTTCATCATCTTCTTGGGCCTTCTCGTTATGAACCGCTAGTGGTATGACCCGGTCCCTCCTGGGCGGGTCATACCCAATAGTTATATCCCCAACATTAGGCCCTAGATTGATGTGAACTTGTTCATATCAATCTCCAACACTTAGAAAAAATCCTTCCTTATTTGTCCTTATGGAATCTTATAACCCGCCGTGACGTCATCTCTTACTATCATGGTAACCCGCCGTGACGTCATCTCACATTAATATCACACGAGGCCCAAATCTTAATATGTCGTTACTTTTAATGAACCTCGAAAATCGAGGCGTCTATGCTGCCACATTTCCATTTTTTAGCTTCCTCGATTCCCGCGCATGCCACTTATCCGTCGGCCTTATAAATAGGGCCAGGGGTCCCTTTCAGTTCCCCCCTTACCTCCTCGTCTTCGCCCTCTTCCTCACAACAACTCTAGCACCCGAGCTCCAACACCGCCGTCGACCTTCGCCACTGTCTCACCCACGACTGCTGCATCAACCTGAACAGACCAGAGTTCGTCCGCGCACCTCTGCTGTTCAACAACCCCAGTAAGCTTTTCTACTTCCCTCACCGTAGATCCCATTAGGGTTTGTTCGAATTTGTCGGAGTTGATCTCCACTTCCCTATTTCTTGTAGCTTTGATATGAGTTTAATACACATCTTGCGTGGCATTAGCTTTAGAACTCATTTTTGATATTTGAATGCCTCCTCTCCGTGAGAGATCCCATCCGAGCACATGAATTGCTCTGCTGCCGCAACCTAGGTTTAGAATTTTCTTCATTATTTGTCCTGCTGTAGATCCAAAATTATAGCATCGATCCACAAAAACTGTTTGTCCAACACTTAGTAATTTTTCACTCATAGATCTGAAATTTGATAGCTGTGCGGGCGGCTTAACTTATAAACCATAACCCGCCAGGTACCATTAGTCCCCTCTTAAGCCGCCAATAGTTTGTATTATTCCACCGCTATCCCCCAACTTACTGCAATGCTTATCGTTCTTTCCCCTAAAGCAATGGCTGGCTTAACAACATCATCTTAAACCGGCAAAATTTTCCTTTTCAGATCATCATCAACAATGACTAAGACTTTTACCGCATGCAACTAGGCACCATCTCAGGTCACCGAGGAAGATCTGAACAGTTTCGTTGAAATTGGCGTCTTAGCCAAGAAAGAGGACATCCACTGGAGGGTCCCAGGCCTCAAAAATCCTCCTCAGCCCAAAGAAGGGGAAGTAATTGCTTTTAGTGATCACATGATTCGGGGGTCTATCCCGCCCGGTTCAAAATTCTTACATGACGTGCTGCACTTTTTCCAACTTCATCCTCTGGACATTGGGTCAAATTCTATCTCCAATATTTGCAACTTCCAAGTCTTCTGTGAAGCTTATGTCCAAGAAGGGCCAACCATTGAACTATTCAGAGAGTTTTATTACTTAAACCGGCAGACAGATTTCACCGATGGGCCCAACTTGGAGTTAGGTGGGGTCTCAATTCAGAAACGTAAAGAAGCTTCCTTCCCATATGCCAAACCGCCCAGTCATCCCAAGGACTGGAACCAGACTTGGTTCTATTGCCAAGACACATCTCCAGCTGGTGAGAATCCCCTACTAGGTTAACATGACCACTAACTTAGCAACACACATCCGCTCCCACATTGGAACATCACAAAAGAATGGGACAAGTATGCGCCCACTTTTTCAAAGATCAGAGCCTTCATGGCTAATGGCTTAACCGGGATCGACCTTGTTTGGTGCCGGGTCTCCTGGAGGATCCTTCCCTTAAGCTGTCGACCCGACTTAATGTGCGAGTACATAGGCAACCTGAAAGACCCCGAACGCCACTGCAAAATTCAACTATCTGATGCAGAAGTCACTGAAGCAACCAAGGCTTTGTTGAACGAAACCTAGGAAGAATGAAGTAAAACCGGACTTAGTCCTTACTGCACCTTCAACCAGCCGCCAGCTATAAGTTTTGCACACCATCCTTGCAGTCTAAATCATGTTTTCGTTAATACTGTCCACTTATGATCATATGACCTCAACAGGCCGATTCTCCATTTTGGAAGAAGAAACCGCAGGACAAGCCGTCCAAGCCTACCCGAACCAAGACCAAAGCCACCAAAAGGCCTGCCAAGAAGAAGACCAATCCCACCGAGTTAAACTTGGATGATGATGGTGATGATGATGAGTCGTAGGTAGAACTTGACTCTCTTGGCTCATTTTTTGTACATCTCATGCACAATGACTGTTATCAGGAGGAAGCGGAAGCCAGCCGTGTGGGTGACGAAGAGGTAATTGTTCTTTCCTCTGGCTCAGAGTCTGTGCCAAAACAGAAAACTCGCCAAGCAAACTGGAAAGTAAGGTTATCTCATCCTTTGGCTTATTTGGATCCCAACTTTATTTTGAAGAAGCAGCAACATGAAGCTCGCCGCACAATCCGGAACATCCGAAGCGGGATCCTTTCCTCCGGCTTACCAAATATTCCGGCTCCCCGCAAGCATCGTCCAGAGGTCTCAACAAACTCCGACTTAACTTATCCCAAAGCCGGTCTTTTTCGTCAACCTCTTTATCCTTTTGATTCAAATTATCAGGGAACATCTCATTCCTCCTCTAGCGACTCAACGGGGACTCATGTCCCGGCCTTGAAACATGTGCCTGGGTAAGACTGACAAATCTTTGCTTTCAATTACATACTCAATTGTTGTATTAACCTCATCTTGTGTTTCATTCACAGGGCTATGCCCAAGCCCAGCAAGAAAATAAAGGTGACAAAAACTACTGAGAACCCCTTTGAGTTGGAGCAGCAGTCAGCAGAGACCTCCCACCAAGCCCCTGAAGCCATAGTTGATGAACCGCCACTGGTCAAACCCAACATTGACATGGAGCAGATGGATGTTGATCCAGCTACCACCAATCCGCCAAGCCCCACTAAGCCGCGAAGCCCTATCAAGCCGGCTGAAGAAAAGGTTGATGATGTTACCATCACTGGGCATGGTCATATGGAGCCAGGCAACCCAACTGTCTTGTCCAAGCACAATGCCAAGGAAGAAATTTCTGTTGCGGACAAAGGCAATTGGTCAGCCAATCTAGAGAGCTATGCTCACTTCAGTGCCCAAGAGATCCACTCTTGGTACTTGAACCGCCTGTACACAAGCCGTGACTTTGAAGCCGTCTTAGTAAACTTGAAGAAGGAATGCTTTGAGGTAAACACTACAGCTCTCTTCATATCATTAGACTTCCATTAGCCGCCAAGTTTACTCTACATGATAGAATAAAATGTGATGTAGACTTAAAATAACTTTGTAGATCAAATCCAGTAGCCCCCAAGGGCCGGTGTATACTTTCAAGATAAACCGGGACTTCCAACAATAATAGTTCAACTTTTGCACATGTAGCCCCCAAGGGCCGGCTTAATCTGCCAAGATCAGCCGGGTCTCATTATCATATGTGTCCATAAAATTCAAGCATATATCCCCCATGAACCGACTATAGCCACCATACCTTAACCGGGTCATCATAAAACTGTCTTCAAAAAAGAGCAATAAGCATTAGCCCCCAAGTGCCAAGTAAAATACTTGTATTGTGCTTGGGACTTTTTAAATAAGATTACTTTAACCCGGCTATTGTTTATATCCTGCAGGCTGAACTTACTGTCAAATATTCCCAAGTTGTTGATCTTCAAGAGAATATAAAGTCTTAGCAATCTGAAACCTCCAAGGCCAAAGCCAAGTTGACCACTGCTTTGGCAAATATGGAAAAGCTGAAAAAGACTTCAAGGCTGACCAGGCAGGCCGGGAGATAGATAAATCAGCTCTGTTGAAAAGAGTGGAAGGTGCCAAAGCAGCACATAAACCGGTGGCTAAAGAGCTTGCCGGTTTAAAACATCAAGTAAATGCCATGACTGCTGCCATTTTTGGTAAGTAACTTCATCTTAAGTTGATACTACCAAAGCATTGCAAGAATCGTTCATCCGACTTATAAATTTATTTATTGATACAGGCTCCAAGATCGCCCACCTCGGCTCAGATATGCGCAAGAAGCTTAAAGCCGCCTACACCCTTGTAGAGCAATTATATACTGGCGCACAATGAGCCATTTGCACAGCTGCGCATAAGAAACAACCGCCAAACCTCATCAAGGACACACTAGAAAAGCTATCTGTGCTGCCCCTGCGAATCGAGGAACTTAAGAAATCAACTGCAAGAGCTGGCACACTCACGGCGCTAACCCGGGCTAAAGCATGGCAAGAGATCTTGACCCGAAAGACTTGGCTAACGGCTGCCCCAGCATGAAAGAGAATGGGTCACCCTTCAGCACAGAGGACTTTGCTTCAATAGCAAGGGAAATGCATCCTCTAGCAAGCAATATAGCTAAAGATACCAACATGTCACATTATCAGGTGGTTTACGATGCTGACAACAAGAAGGTCAAGGCGCCAATCCATGATTTACAGGACCTTACTCCTCTAATCCGTAATCACACTTTTGTTCCTGACATTGACCCGTCAACACTTATTAGTGATGAAGCTGTATTCATAGCTTTGACTGGGATCAACTGGGCAACCTCTGACTTCGAGCCAATGGGTGAACAGGAAAACGATGAGCCGGTGCTGGATGACCCACAACCGTCAACTCGCTAAGGCCAAGACCAGTAAACCGCAGTCCGACTTAGCATCTGTCAGCTGATATACTTTGCAAAAAACACTTATTATTTTGGGTGGTCTGTTGCCTTGTAATAGGCTAGCTTTAAACAATTGTCTATCATGACATCATGCATGTTGATCTGCATAACTTGATGAGCTGTTTTGATCTTCTTTGACGATCCAATATTTATGCTCATACTCCTTGTCAATTTTGCCTAAGCACATTGTCATAATCCCTGCATACAAACAGAGCACAAGTGCATGTGATACTTATGTGTATTTCCGGCTTACCAGGCCATATGCAATAAGGGCAATAGTCCCAATACAGAGCGCAACACTGTGTAATTTATTCACACCGCTGGCTTACAACACCTTAGACAACAAAGGGTATCATCATACCTTGGCGACTTAACGTCCAAAGCCAGGCCGGGTTAACAAAACACCGGATGTTTTCGAATAAAGATCCAAGCATCATGGCATGAATCAAATTTCAACCATATATCAATATGGTACAAACATAAATCGCCAAAAAGATTCAAAAGTAAAAGAAAACATAAGATCAAGGCATACAAAGGCTGCCAAGCCTCAACATCAAGTGCTATTCAAGGGCTGCACATCCACTGAGTTATTCCTTAATTCAAACCTGTAAGCCGGGCCTCACATGACCAAATCGCCGTTTTAACTTTGACAAGTCCAGTGTCTTTAAAGGATTAACTGTAAAAGAGTACGGCGAGTCATTCTAGGATTATCTGGTCGGAGTGGCAAGCATACAAAGGCAGGATAACCCGGATTTTTGGTGAATACACCTGGCGTCCAAGCCTATTACGAGGGACAACAAGCTTTTGTTCATTTAACAAAAAAAAAGTAATATTTTGATCCTGGCGTACAAGCCGGATCAGTAGGGTAGTCATAGCTATGCTCAATGAGCAGGAAGCTCCCAAGTATTTGTAACCAAGGCGTACAAGCCAGATCAAAGGGTAATCGTAGCTATGCTCAATAAGCAGGAAGCCCCCAAGTGACCTTATGAAGTGACAATAAAGACTCAGATTCTCAGAAATGAAACGACAGAGACCCTGAATCATCAGGGATGCTAGCTTTATTATACTAATCATATTATATACATTAGGAAAAGTATGTACATCACAAGAGCCGGTGGCTTAGGTGTAATAAGGCCGAAGATGAGCAATATTCCACGGCCGGTGGGTCTCCTTCTCCGACGTGCGTGAGTCCTTATGGTCTTGAACATCGATAAGGTAATATGACACGTTGTTCAGATTTTTGCTGACCACAAAAGGTCCTTCCCAAGGTGGGGATAACATGTGCATGTCAGTTTGATCCTGGATGAGCCAGGGCACCAAATCTAGTTCTTGAAAGGTCCTGGTCTTAACCCAGCGGCTGTGATAGCGATGCAGATCTTGCTGGTAAATCGCCGAATGAGCCACCGCAAGGTCACACTCTTCATCCAACAGGTCAATAGCATCCTGACTTGCTTTCTCATTATCATCTTCAACATAAGCCGCCACGCGAGGCGAGTCGTGACGTATGTAACTACGGAGAACCGCCTCTGCTCCATAAACCATAAAGAAAGGCGTGTAACCCGTAGATCTGTTGAGGGTAGTATTGATACTCCAAAGCACTGAGGGCAACTCTTCCATCCAACAACCGGGCGTCCTTTGCAAAGGGACCATAAGCCGGGGCTTGATACCTCTCAAGATTTATTGATTATCTCGTTCAGCTTGACCATTAGACTGGGGGTGAGTCACCGATGATACATCAAGACGGATATGCTCTTGTCGACAGAATTCTTTCATTGCCCCCTTAGACAGATTAGTACCATTATCAGTAATGATACTATGAGGATATCCAAAATGAAAGATCACCTTTTTGATGAATTGAACAGCCGTAGCTGCATCACATTTGCTGACCGGCTCAGCTTCCACCCACTTTGTAAACTTGTCAACAACTACCAGGAGATGAGTCTTTTTATTCTTGGATCTTTTAAATGGTCCAACCATATCCAGGCCCCAGACTGCATACGGCCAAGTAATTGGAATCATCCTCAATTCTTGAGCCGACACATGAGCTCGTCTTGAAAATTTCTGACAACCATCACATTTACTGACCAGATCTTCTGCATCAGCATGAGCCGTCAGCCAATAAAACCCATGACGAAAAGCTTTCGCAACAAGAGATTTAGAGCCGGCATGATGACCACAATTTTCTTCATGAATCTCCCTTAAAATTTCGCAGCCCTCCACAGGAGAAATGCATCTTTGAAATACTCCTGTAACACTGCATCTGTGTACCTCTCCATTGACAATAGTCATTGACTTAGACCTCCAGGTTATTTGCCTGGCCAAGGTTTCATCCCATGGTAACTCACCTCGGGTCATATAAGCCAAATATGGAACGGTCCAATCAGGGATGACATGGAGAGCCGCCACCAACTATGTCTCCGGGTCAGGAACTGCCAAGTCCTCCTCCGTAGACAACTTAACTGATGGGTTATTTAAAACATCAAGAAAAACATTAGGGGGCCCGGCTTACGCTGAGACCCGAGCCGACTTAAAGCATCAGCAGCCTCATTTTTCCTGCAATCAACATGCTCCACTTGATAACCTTTGAGGTGACCAACAATAGTGTCAACCTCTCAGCAATAAGCTGCCATGAGTGGGTCCTTTGAATCCCAAGTTCCTGATACTTTCTGAGCCACCAAATCCGAGTCGCCAAAACACCATACCCGGCTTAGATTCATCTCTTTAGCCATCCGAAGACCATGGAGTAAGGCCTCATACTCAGCTGCATTGTTAGTACAAGGGAACATCAACCTTAAAACATAACAAAAATTATCACCTCATGGGGAAGTAAATATAACTCCAGCCCCCGAGCCTTCCAATTGCCTGGATCCATCAAAATGAATAGTCCAATATGTATATCTGGCTTGTCCTCAGGAATCTGCAACTCTGTCCAATCATTGATGAAGTCCACAAGTGCTTGAGATTTTATTGCCGTCCGAGGCACATACTTCAAGCCATGGGATCCACGCTCAATGGCCCACTTAGCTACCTGACCCGTGGCTTCTCAGTTTTGAATAATATTCCCCAAGGGAGCAGAACTAACCACAGTGATGGGATGACCAAGGAAATATTGCTTCAACTTGCGACTGGCCATAAGCACGCCGTAAACCAATTTATGCCAATGAGGGTATCTCTACTTAGATTCAATGAGCACCTCACTAACATAATAAACCGCCATTTGAACCAGATGCTCCTTGCCTGATTCCTTCCTTTCAACCACAACTGCCACACTAACAGCTTTGTTGTTTGCAGCCACATATAAAAGCAAGGGCTCCTTCTCAATAGGAGCTGCAAGAACCGGCGGCTCAGTCAGCTATTTTTTAAGCACCTCAAACACCTCATTAGCAACATCGCTCCAGACAAAGTCATCTATCTTCTTCATCATTTGATACAAGGGGATAGCCTTCTCTAAGAGGCGGCTTATAAACCAGCTCAAAGCGGCAATATGACCCGCCAAACGCTGGACGTCATTGATACACGCTGGCTTAGCCAAAGAATTGATAGCCTTGATTTTCTTTGGGTTAGCTTCAATGCCCTCTCAGAAACCAGGAAAGCCAATAACTTGCCTGCTGGTACACCAAAGACACACTTGGCTGGGTTAAGCATCATTTTATAGACCCAGAGATTGTCAAAGGTCTCTTTCAGATCATCTATCAAAGTCTCCTTCTTCCTGTATTTCACAACAATATCATCCACATAGGCATGAACATTGAGTCCAATATGGCCATGAAGGCAATTCTGAACACACCGTTGGTAAGTCGCCTCAGCACTCTTGAGCCCAAAAGGCATAGATACATAGCAGAAGGCTTCAAAGGGAGTGATGAAAGCCGTCTTCTCCTGGTCCTTAACTGCCATCTTGATCTGATGATAACCCAAATAAGCATCCAAAACTCACAAATGCTCACAACCCTCCGTAGTATCAATAATCTGATCAATACGAGGGAGGGATAAAGGATCAGCCTGACAGGCCTTATTAAGGTCTGTATAATTCACACACATACGCCAAGTGCCATGTTTCTTAAGTACCAGCATCGGGTTAGCCAACTACTCAGGATGAAAAACTTCAATCATAAACCATGCCGCCAAGAGCCGGGCCACTTCTTCACCAATGGCCATATGCCTCTCTTCATTAAAACGACGAAGAAACTGCTTGATCGGCTTAAACTTGGGATCCACATTAAGAGTGTGCTCAGCGAGTTCCCTCGGTACACATGGCATGTCAGAAGGTTTCCATGCAAAGATGACCTGGTTCTCATGGATGAACTCGATGAGCATGCTTTCCTATTTCGGATCCATATTAGCACTGATGCTAAACTAATTGGGTGAGTCGCCAGACACAAAATCAACCAACTTAGTGTCATCTGCCGATTTAAACTTTAACAGGGGCTCATTTTCTGTAGTTGGATTCTTCAAAGGCGCCATATCCGCCGGGTCAACATTGTCTTTATAAAATTTCAACTCCTCCGTAGCACAGGCTGACTCAGCATATGCAACATCACCTTCTTCACAATCCAGAGCAATCTTTTTATCACCATGCACAGTGATGGTTCCGTTATGACCCAACATTTGAAGCTGCAAATAAACATAACATGGTTGTGCCATAAACTTGGCGTAAGCCGGTCGCCCAAACAAAGCATGGTATGGGATTTTGATCTTAACCACCTCAAAGGTCAATTTCTCAGCTCTGGAATCATGGTCGTCTCCAAAAGCTACCTCCAGTGTTATCTTACCCACTGGATACGCCGACTTACCAGGCACCACCCATGGAAAACATTAGAAGACGCCTTAAGATCTTTGGCAATCAAATTCATACGACGAAAAGTCTCATAGTAAAGGATATTGATACTACTGCCCCCATCCATGTGCACCTTTGTAAGCTTATACCTGCGTACCTGAGGAGCAACCACCAATGCCAACTGACCTGGATTGTCAACCCGGGGTGGGTGATCCTCCCGGCTCCATATAATAGGCTGCTCAGACCACCTCAAATAACGCGGCACTACCGGCTCAACTGAATTTACCGCCTGCTTATGGATTTTCTGATCTCGCTTGCACAGGCTTGTGGTGAACACATGATATTGACCACTATTCAGCTGCATTGGATTACTCTGATAGCCCCACTGCCGCTGTTGATTTCCTTGACCAGATTGCTGATTGAAACCACCTTGATTACCTTGGCCTTGAAAGCCAGAGCTTGAACCGCCACCTCCAAAACCAGGTCCATGGGAGCCGAAACCTAAAGCGCCATCCGGGCCATGATTGTTCTAGAAAAGTTTAGAATTTCTATACTTTCTCATGATGAAGCAATCCTTCCACAAATGACTATCAGGCTTATCTTGGGTTCCGTGCTTCAGACAAGGCTGATTCATCATGGCCTCAAGGTTGAACTTCGGCTCTCCAAACCGGGGCACTTGCATTTTACCCTTACGATGCTGGTTCTTGTTCTGTGTGTTGGTGTTAGCCACAAAATCCAAACCGCCGTCCGCCTTATGTTTTCCATTGCCACCTTGACCCGCTGTGTTATAATGTCCCTTTGTGTTGCCACTCTTCTTCCCCTTCCCAGTCTTCTCCTCATCAGACTCAGTGTCTTTAGTGCTATCAGAGTCGGCATACTTGATGAGAGCCGCCATGAGCTCCCTCATATCAATGCAATTACGCTTAATCCTCCCCAATTTCTGCTTAAGGGGAAGAAAATGGCAGTTCTTTTCCAACATCAGGACTGCTGAACCGGCATTGATACTGTCCGATGAGTGTATAAAAGATGAGATCCGGCACACCCAATTGGTTGTTGACTCACCTTCACCTTGGACGCAAGAATCCAAATCCAGAATTGACATAGGCTGCTTGCACGTGTCTTTAAATTTTTTAATAAATTGCCTCTTCAACTCAGCCCATGACCCAATGGAGTTAGCGGGCAGGCTTTTCAACCAAGTGCGAGCCGGCCCATCCAACATCATGGTGAAATACTTAGCACATGCAGCATCGCTGACATCCAGCATCTCCATAGCCATCTAATAACTCTCAATCCAAGCCTCTGGGGGATGATCCGCCGTGTAGTTAGGCACCTTACAGGGGCCCTTGAAATCCTTAGGCAAGCGCTTGTTGCGTAGATCCAGCACTAAACACGGCACACCCAAAGTTCTATAGGTCACTCCTGCATCCACAAATGCTGACTGATAGACCGGTGATTGCTGTTGAGCCACCAACTGAGCGGCCAGCTCGGCCTCACGCCGCGCCCTGCCCTAGTCCACCAAAGCCTGAGCATCATTACCAGTGCACGGCAGGTCAGGCCGACGAGGTTGATTATGGTGCCGCTCACTGCTCGATACAGCCAGTTCATCAATGTGCCTGCTATACCTCCGGCTTGGACTTGTGGTTGAGTGAATTCGATCTCGACTGTACGAATAAGCTGCCTGTTGAGCTACAACCATCTGAAGAAGTTCTCTGGCTCTCTGTATTTCCATCGCCACTGACGAATCATCCTGAACAGGGAGAGCCTCCAGTCGACTAGCCGCAGCTATCATGTTATCCAAAGGATTAGAAAAATAACCCGGGGGCATTGGAAAGTATTGAGGGGTTACATTCAAACGTGGGGGGCTGCAACACTAGGTTAAACCGGTGCTCAGGCCGCAGGCGCCTCAACGGCCCAGTACACACTAGGCGGGTTACTGGTTCCTGCCCCAGGCGTGTTGAAAAGATTACTCGCATCGTAAACCGGAGGTAATCGACTCACATGCGTTCTGTTGAAGACCGCGTTTGATGCGTCCCGGGCTAAGCTCAACCGCAAATTCTTTGCTTGAAGCCGTTCCGCCTCCCTCTGCAAGGCGGCTCGCTCCGTCGCCATCTGGGTGTTCTCGGGGTTTAGATCCTCCATGGCTTGTGCTATCTCATCACATAACTTTGCAACATCCATGTTAGGTCGCGTTTGATTCACCGGGTTTACCTCCGTCATTAACAGTGTTGCCGGAGCATCCAACAGATCAGATAAGTCTTGAGCCGGTGGGCGCAAAGGGCCTCCTGCCCCGTTTACTATTGTCGTTGCTGACCCGGAGATCATCGCTGCTGTAGTTGAAGAATCCTTCCCTGGCTGCATTCTGGCCATGAAGATCGCAACCCGGTGTGTCAGCTCGTAGGGGTCTGGAATACTGTCACCATTGAAACAGCCCCCAAGCCCACCATCCTGAACCTAATAGATGGAATTGGTCTTGCCGGTTGAGGACTCATCGCCTTAATAGACAGCTGTCTCACCATCGGACTCAGATCCTCCTTGCACATCCGATCCTTGAGTAAAGCCCACAAAGACATGCTTCGGGGCGGCTTGAACCTTGGTGGGTCACGCGCGCTGAGCCGTCTGGACGATGTTGGTGCAGATGTCCGGCTCAGCTTCCGACTCACCAATCTTGCCGATGAAGACGTGAATTCCACCGAAGGGGACCCGGTACCCGTACTAGATTGAGCCGGCCTCGGGACCCAGCCTTCGTCATCGATGTAGAGCTTGCCGCGATGACTCTTAGTCATCCGACCCACAACGTATCCCTTGAGACCTGCGAAGCTGCCCTTCAAGAACTCTAAACCATCATGCGCTTGTCCCACGGGGGCACCAACTGTCATGGAATTGTCACGGCAGATGCAGTAGCATAAGGACTTAGATGTGGATCCATCGCAACATAGTTAGCTTGAAGGGCTTAAAATAGGACAAGGGACACAAAGAGTTTACCCAGGTTCGGCAGCTCACAACGAGGTAAAGGCCTACTCCTGCTTTAGGTTGTAGTGCTTGGGTTTTGATTACCAGGGAGTGAATACGCTTGACATAGCTCTCGACTTGTTATTTTCTTGCCCTAACCCGCCGCCGGGTCATCCCTTTATATACATATGTTGATGCCCGGCGGCTTACAGAGTCCCGGCCGGCTCATGCACTACGTGTCTGGCTCGGTGATAGAACTACACTTTCCTTAACATACAAGTTAAACATATGGCAGTTTATGCCCATGGGCCTCAAGTCTCCTCCGGGTCTTGGGCCTTAAGTAAGCTTGCTTCATGAACCACCATCTTCATCATCTTCTCGGGCCTTCTCGTTATGAACCGCCAGTGATATGACCCGGCCCCTCCTGGGCGGGTCATACCCAATGGTTATATCCCCAGCAGTAACGGAGCGTATCGGGTTATATGGTGCACCCCTCAAGGGAAGTTAAACTACTCGAATAGCCTTGTCCACGGTAACATGACAACTTGAAGTTGTATCCCAACCTCTTAAAACTAAAACTGGAAATTTGAAGAAATACATCAAGATAACACATGGCAATACCCGATGATCACTTTCTCTCATGGAAACAAGGAAAGGATCTCTATGTAGGTTGTTGATATTGTTGGGGAACGTAGCATGCAATTTCAAAAAAATTCCTATGATCACGCAAGATCTATCTAGGAGATGCATAACAACGTGAGGGGGAGAGTGTGTCCACGTACCCTTGTAGACCGAAAGAGGAAGCGTTAGGTTAACGCGGTTGATGTAGTCGATCGTCTTCATGATCCAAATGATCTAGGTCCAAATGTATGGCATCTCCGAGTTCAGCACACGTTCAGCTCGATGGCATCCCTTGAACTCTTGATCCAGCAGAGAGTCGAGGGAGAGTTTCTTCAGCACGACAGCGTGATGACGACGTTGATGATGTGATCCGTGCAGGGCTTCGCCTAAGCACCATGATGATACTATCGTAGGAGTAAATGGCGGAGGGGGGCACCGCACACGACTAAGACAATGTTGTGACTTTGGGGTGCCTCCCTGCCCCCTTATATAAAGGAGGGGGAGGAGGCTGATGTCTACTACATAACCATCTTCTTGTAGACATTGCTGGGCCTCCAAGTGCAGAGGTTTGTAGGATAGTAGCAAATTTCCCTCAAATGGATGACCTAAGGTTTATCAATCCGTGGGAGGCGTAGGATGAAGATGGTCTCTCTCAAGCAAACCTGCAACCAAATAACAAAGAGTGTCTTGTGTCCCCAACACACCCAATACAATGGTAAATTGTATAGGTGCACTAGTTCGGCGAAGAGATGGTGATACAAGTGCAATGTGGATGGTAGATATAGGTTTTTGTAATCTGAAAATATAAAAACACCAAGGTAACTAATGATAAAAGTGAACGTAAACGGTATTGCAATGCTAGGAAACAAGGCCTAGGGTTCATACTTTCACTAGTGCAAGTTCTCTCAACAATAATAACACAACTGGATCATATAACTATCCCTCAACATGCAACAAAGAGTCACTCCAAAGTCACTAATAGCAGAGTACAAACGAAGAGATTATTGTAGGGTACAAAACCACCTCAAAGTTATCCTTTCTGATCGATTTATTCAATAGTCCGTAGTAAAATAACACTAAGCTATTCTTTCCGTTCGATCTATCATAGAGTTCGTACTAGAATAACACCTCAAGACACAAATCAACCAAAACCCTAATGTCACCTAGATACATCATTGTCACCTCAAGTATCCGTGGGTATGATTATATGATATGCATCACACAATCTCAAATTCATCTATTCAACCAACACAAAGAACTTCAAAGAGTGCCCCAAAGTTTCTACCGGAGAGTTAAGACGAAAACGTGTGCCAACCCGTATGCATAAGTTCACAAGGTCACTGAACCCGCAAGTTGATCACCAAAACATACATCAAGTAGATCACGTGAATATCCCATTATCACCACAAATAAGCACACATGCAAGACATACATCAAGTGTTCTAAAATCCTTAAAGACTCAATCTGATACGATAACTTCAAAGGGAAAACTCAATCCATTACAAGAGAGTAGAGGGGGATAAACATCATAAGATCCAACTATAATAGCAAAGCTCGCGATACAACAAGATCGTGCCAAATCAAGAATAAGAGAGAGAGAAAGAGAGAGAGAGAGATCAAACACATAGCTACTGGTACATACCCTCAGCCCCGAGGGTGAACTACCCCCTCCTCTTCATGGAGAGCGCCGAGATGATGAAGATGGCCACCGGTGAGGGGTCCCTCCTCCAGCAGGGTGCCGAAACAGGGTCCCGATTGGTTTTTGGTGGCTACAGAGGCTTGCGGCGGCGAAACTCCCGATCTAGGTTTCTCTCTGGGGATTTCTGTATTTATAGGAATTTTTGGCGTCGGTCTCACGTCAGGGGGGTCTCCGAGTTGTCCACGAGATAGGGGGCGCGCCTAGGGGGGTGGGAGCGCCCCCACCCTCATGGGTAGCCCGGGACTCTTTTGGCCCAACTCTTCTACTCCGGGGGCTTCTTTTGGTCCATAAAAAATCATCAAAAATTGGCACGTCAATTGGACTCCGTTTGGTATTCCTTTTCGGTAAAACTCCAAAGCAAGGAAAAAACAGAAACTGGCATTGGCCTCTAGGTTAAAAGGTTAGTCCCAAAAATAATATAAAATAGCATATAAATGCATACAAAACATCCTAGATGGATAATATAATAGCGTGGAACAGTCAAAAATTATAGATACGTTGGAGACGTATCAAGCATCCCCAAGCTTAATTCTTGCTCGTCGTCGAGTAGGTAAATGATAAAAACAGAATTTTTGATGTGGAATGCTACCTAGCATAATTCCCAATGTAATTTTCTTTATTGTGGAATGAATGTTTAGATCCAAAAGATTCAAGGCAAAGGTTTAATATTGACATAAGAGTAATAATACTTGAAGCATACAAACAAAGTAATCATGTCTTCTCAAAATAACATGGCCAAAGAAAGTTATCCCTACAAAATCATATAGTCTGGCTATGCTCTATCTTCATCACACAAAATATTTAAATCATGCACAACCCCGGTTTTAGCCAAGCAATTGTTTCATACTTTAGTATTCTCAAACTTTTTCAATCTTCACGCAATACATGAGCGTGAGCCATGGACATAGCACTATAGGTGGAATAGGATGGTGGTTGTGGATAAGACAAAAAAAGGAGAAGATAGTCTCACATCAACTAGGCGTATCAATGGGCCATGGAGATGCCCATTAATAGATATCATTGTGAGTGAGTAGGGATTGCCTTGCAACGGATGCACTAGAGCTATAACTGTATGAAAGCTCATCAAATCAAACTAAGTGGGTGTGCATCCAACTTGCTTACTCACAAAGACCTAGGGCAATTTGAGGAAGCCCATCATTGGAATATACAAGCCAAGTTCTATAATGAAAAATTCCCACTAGTATATGAAGGTGACAACATAGGAGACTCTCTATCATGAAGATCATGGTGCTACTTTTAAGCACAAGTGTGGTAAAAGGATAGCAACATTGTCCCTTCTCTCTTTTTCTCTCATTTTTTTCTTTTTTTCTTCTTTTTTTGGTGGGATTCTTTGGCCTCTTTTTTTATTTGGGCTTCTTTGGCGTCTTTTATTTTTCATAAAGTCCGGAGATTCATCCCAACTTGTGAGGGAATCATTGCTTCCATCATCCTTTCCTCACATGGGACAATGCTCTAATAATGAAGATCATCACACTTTTATCTACTTACAACTCAAGAATCTTAGAACAAAATATGACTCTATGTGGATTCCTCCGGTGGTGTACCGGGATAATGAATCAAGAGTGACATGTATGAAAGAATTATGAATGGTGGCTTCACCACAAATACGATGTCAACTACATGATCATGCAAATCAATATGACAATGGTGGAGTGTGTCATAATAAACGTAAAGGTGGAAAGTTGCATGGCAATATATCTCGGAATGACTATGGAAATTCCATAATAGGTAGGTATGGTGGATGTTTTGAGGACGGTATATGGTGGGTTTATGATACCAGCGAAAGTTGCACGGCACAAGAGAGGCTAGCAATGGTGGAAGGGTGAGAGTGCGTATAATCCATGGACTCAACATTCACTACAAGAAATATGTCAACTTGTGACGTTGACTATTGGTCACTGAATGGTCATTATTTTCCATTTGTAACCTTTTTGTGACCAAAAACAAATGGTCAAAAGCTGACAGTCGTAAACTAAAATTAACGACCTTCTCTGTGAGAAGGTCGTAGATGTTTACGACCAAAATATGCCTACTGTTTTGTTTTCGTCACTACCAGCCTCCCTAGGCCACGTAGGCATCCGGCGTGGCAATCTGATGTGACACAAGAATCAGTCCGGTCCAATTCGGTGTTTAGATGGGCCGATCCCATTAATTCATCCTTTTTAATATATATTTTTTCTATTAATTTTCGCTAGCTACATGGGCCTAGCCCAATAATTCAGACTTTTTAGTTTTGGGGATTCATGCATTTTTTTGAGCCCTCGGCCTTTTTGCAGTCCATTTCCTTTTTTGTAAGACTTTTGATTTCATTTTTGAAATTGTTCGATGCTTGTTGGGATGTCACCTTTTGTGGCCCATATATTTGCCCAATTAGACCCAAGCAGACTTTAGCCCAATCACACACATACATCCAACATTATTTCATTCAAATTAGGAAAACTCCAGGTCAAATTCAAGTCAACCATCATATCACATCACATAACACATCTCCCAGGTTTACATAACACACAAAAATCATCTCAGGAATACATTTCCTTACACAAGAATATAGCAGGGACAAAGGGAATATACAATAAGAAAATGACGAAACATCTGCTACTATCATAACAGTACAATGTACTTTTCTTTTGACGGAACCAGGTGCCACAAATTGCTCTCTCTTTTGAGACATGCTACAGCTGCCACAATTTGCCATCTACAATGAGAGGTATATAACAATGGACTTCATGAACATTAGAGGAGCAAACGCTCAATCAACACCAAGGGCTTAATAAAGCCTCAAAATTACAGAAAGTAAGCTAGGACCAAACTTTACAATTACAGTACCATAGGACAAATCCATCAATCCAGGAGGCAAAATATGAGTGAATCCAAAGAGGCAGAAAGGAATACCTATTTTGATCCAGAGGGGCTCGTGAGCATGGCCATCTTCCGTAACAGGTTGGCCCTAACGCACCCTGGATCAGACGCGCTGGGAGCTTGTAGCTTGTCCTAAGTATCGGGAAAAATCAAAGCCACAATTTAGACTTGGTGATAATGAACAGAAATTGTAAATCAATAGCATATTAAGCACCAATTTTCTCGGATGCAAGAAGAAGAGGAGCAAAACGACACACAGAGGTGGGACATTTGTCTAACATCTAGATGATGTTCGCAACAATGAAAATACATGCGGCCAGGCAAGCATGTGTGCGTGCTTCACCGGTGCATGCATCACTGTAGTAGCCAAGCAAGTAGAGTAGGCGCTGCCTCCGCCCAAGCGTGCTCTGCTGCCACCCACACGCATGGGCTCCTCCTGGCCCGTGCTCAGGCCATTCCAAGCCCAGGTTGTTCCACGTCTGCCCAGGTTCTACCGCCGCTGCCACAGGAGCTACTGCCACTGGTACATGTACTATTTTCACTGAAATTAAACATTGAAATTTACTCAATCAGGAAATTGAACACTGGAGTACAATCATTGAACAGCGAAATTGAATACTGGAGTACAATCATCGAACAGTGAAATTTACTCCAACAATACTGAAATTTAACTGAAACTGAACAGCAGTACAGCAGGATCTTGACAGCAGTACAACCGTGAAATTGAACAGCTCAATATCAGGACAGCAGTACACAAAACATAACCATGTATTCAGGCTTGGTGAGCATGGAGTAATATAAAAAATATAGCATCATAATAATTTCAGTTGTAGATGTCCCAAATCAAGCAAGCAATAAGCCAATAACAAAAAGGAAGCATCCACAATTTACAACACTAACCCGATAAAATGAATTCCTACTTCTAGTTTAGTTCAAAAAAGAAAAAGAACAACACACACTTCCAGTTTGTATAATCTGAAATTGAACACTAAAATTTAAGAATGAAAAGATGATTGAACACTGAAATTTAGCAAGTTGCTTGTTGGTTTCATCACAAGTACGAGGAGTATTTTTAAACCTACGCAAGTAATTTTTAAACCTATGCAAGTACCAGGAGTATTTCACTCCTTTCTAGTGAAAGTACTCAAAATTTGTTTGAGTAGGAAATCTAGGAGTACTGGAGAACTCCAAGTTAAATATACTCAAAGCGACCACCAAAATCTCTCAATACCATTCACAACAAGTAATCAGAATACAGCAGCAACAATTGCAGTACCCCGATAGCATTGCAGGATAGAAAGCACATAATACTGGTAGAACATATTAAGTAGAGATTCTACATGTCAGCTATTGCCATATTAAGTAGAGATTCCACATGTCAGCTACGGAGTACATCACAAGTACACAGAATACAACAGTAACAATTGGCATATTGGCACATAATACATGTCAGCTATTGGCATATTAAGTAGAGATTCTACATGTCAGCTACATCACAAGTACACAGAATTTAGCAACAAATTAAGAGCATGTTGTTCAGCATCACATAGATAGTAGAACAATGGTACAGGCGGCTATTGGCATAAAGTAGAGATTCTACATGAATAAATCACATAAGTAACTAGAACAGAGAAAGAAAATGTAGAAGTGGAAGCGAGGCATGAATGGTGTCCCGAGTAATTGCTGCATCAGCCGTAACAGACGCCAAGGAACTCGCTGTGATGGGTTGCAACATCGTGATGGGTTGCAACATCTGTCCTGATGCAGTCTGAGCCACAGGCTCCTCCTCACACCTGAAGTGAAACACGCGGGTTGGTCAGCAGAACTACAGCAATTTAGCTTTTGGAGATGACGAATAACTCAAATTACCCTTGATATCTGTTTAAAAAAATTAACCTTCTAGTATGGCCATGTTAATAGATAAAATTAACCTTTTCCCTTTTACTTTCTATGAAAAAGGTTAGAGACCACAATTCTACATGCAGCTTCTGTAGATATATATCCAAGAGAAATACATCTCTGTACGAGAATCACCACAAATATGAACAGAACAATTCGGTATCGCCTAGACGAGGAATTGAAAATGCATGAGCTGATGCTATTGTATGATACAAGTATATACTCCCATAAAAGAAGTGTTGTTTAAGTACACTCTCTTCTCTTTATTCTGTCTATTAAGTATATACTCCCATAATAGATAAAAGAAGTATATACTCCCATAAAAGACTTCCAACTGCCTTTCAGTGCCTACGTACAGTGCTTTGCAGTCAGGTTTAGGACTAGCACAGTGAAAACAAAACTATCTCCTTGTTGTACTTGTTATGTTAAACCATCGAAATCAATCTGGTGTGACACATGTGGGTTATGCTATCCATGACACAAGCACTGCACTTGTTAGTATCGACTACAGTAACGAGCAACTGTTCAATTCTATGATTCAACCACGGAGTAAACTCAAATGATCGTGGAAGAAGAGCTCACCTCGTTGAAGGCTAGGATCTGGCCGTTGCTCTTCTTCATGCATTCTCGAGAGGCTTCCGAATTTGAATCATGTCCTCACCCGCACCCGCCGCTGGATCTGCTTCGCTACCATCCGCACCCACCGCTCCTTGGCCATGCACCGCACCACGCGCAGCGACATCGACGGCCACGACAGTAACTGCACAGAGACGGGCGCTGCGGCGGCGAGGGCGTGCGTCAGCGGCGGGGACACCAGCGGCCGGCACGGGAACATCCTTCTCTCTGCTCCCTTTGCTCCTTTAGTTTGTCCAGTATAGTAAGAATCTGCAGAGGTGAATCGGTTAGACAAAGATCTTCCTGGTATATATGAGAAAAATGTGAAAAATGTTCTATGTGATGATTCTTTGTGGTAATAATATAGATCCTACAGAAAATTAAAATGTCCATTCTACAAACTCTGAGCTATACGAAACCTGAAGCATTTCCATCTTTTGAGCTACTTTCCATTCTACAGAGAAGTACAGATCTGATATATTATCGACAAAACATATACATCGATTCTTATCCATATAACAAGGAAATGATGATTCTAGTCTTCACATTATAGTTAACTGCAAATACAGTACAAAATGTAAACAGAGAAGCAAGTGTCTACCAAGTACAGCATGCGAATTGCAAAGGAAGAGAAAAGATCAGTTAAGACAAGTATTTTAAAACAAGCGCAGAAGATAGTATTATGGATCATGTATCAAATATATGTTCAGGCAAACGAATTTAAAGAAACATGGCGCCGATAACTCTGCTCTACAACAGAAATGATGGTAGTAGTAACAAATACTAGCAGGCAGTACTGAATAAGGTCTGACCATGAACTAGTGAAAAATGAAAAAGGGGTGAAAGCTCGTGGTGATAGTGCAGATAGATGATTTTGTTTTTGGCAACAGATGAACAAACATTGCACTTCGTAACACGCTAATGTGTGACAAAAACAGAATCAAGCATACCCTGCTTCCGCGCTGCATGGACTCGTCTTCGATGAACCGTATCTCGGGCGTGAGGCGCAGCTTCATCCGCTTGCCAATCTGGCTCCTGACGTACTTGGTCTTGTCCTTGAGCCCGGCCATGGCCACCTTCTTCCCCCTCTCGTCCCCGAACACAGACACATACACCTTGCACACCTGCAGACACAGTCCGGAGCAGAGACAAGGAACTCAGCATCCCAGATTGTGGCGCAGCCGCATCGTTTCGAGGGAGGGCTCGGGCGTGACCTGGAGGTCGTTGGAGAGCTCGACGTCGGCGACGGTGGTGAGGGAGGAGAGGGAGCGGTCGGCTCCGAGGGCGGCCTCGGGGAGGACGGCATGCTGCATGACGGGGTCGCGGGTCAACATGTCCGCCAGCTCCCGCTGGATCTTCTTCGCCACCATCCGCACCGCCACAACTTGGCCATGCACCGCACCACGCGTAGCTATGTTGACGTCCATGGCAGCCGCCGCATGGAGACATGCGCCACGGCTGCGAGGGACCGCGGCAGCGGCGGGGACACCAGCGGCTGGCACGGGAACATCCTCGCTGGCTTCATGGTGGTGGGGGATTTTGCGCCGCGGTGAGGCCATCGGCCGTCGCTGTGGGGAGTGGGAAGGGGAGGGGCAAGAGGAGGAGGGCGTGGGGAACGGTGACGAGTTCCGCCGGAGGGATCTGGATCGGGGGAGAGGAGTGGGGGCGGGGTGGGATCTGGATCGGCTAGGGTTCACGCGCGTGTGAGAGAGGGATAGGCTGTAGTGGGTTGGATGGATGGATGGATGGATGTATGGGTGGACGGATGGATGGATGTTTTCCACGTCATCGATCCATGCCACAACGGATTCCACCAATCACAATTCATCTTATGTTTCTCTTGTAGTTTTTATCCTTTTCTTTAGGGCAAACATTCAACACATTAACCACTTATAGTTTGTTAAAAAGAAATAATATTGTGCACATGTGTATCTTGTGATGACAAACAATGTTGATCTAGGGAGTTTTCATTTTCATTCCACAAAATACCCGTTTTCCATTTTTCGAGTGCCGAAAAGGAGGATTTTTTGTGAAGAACCTACCAAATAATTGTTACATAATTGGACCAAATCATTTTTCTAAAATACTTGGCCATATTCAATGCACAATTAACCAAATAGTTTGGTGTAAAAAGTTTTGATCCACCTCTCGTGAAAAAGACAAATTTTTGCTGATTCAGGTGGAAGCGGGTCAAATTTGAACTGTAGCTGCCTTATAGTTTGCTCTTTATTTTTTCCAAAAATCATTTCTAGGTACATAAGTATCTATTTCATCAGAGAAACACCAAAAAAATTCCAAGATTCAACCATTAGCTAGGAACGGTCATTCCTGTCGTTTTGACCGCATTTTGAAACAGGCATAAAAATTCAAAAAAAATCAAAAAATTGGGAAACCTTCGCATTGTGTCATTATATGTGGCCAAGTTCCCAGGAAAAATAACAAACTTGTAATACAGCAATTATTTTAAAAAAGTGATCAATCTTATGGCCACATTCATGGCATAGTTTGTTCAAATGATCTCACACTACTAGGGAAAACCCTAGCAGTAGCGCGTGTTTTGTGCCCACTAGTAGCGCGGGTGTTCGCGCTACTAATAAGGCGCTACAGCTATTGCTTAGCAGTAACGCGTGCCAGCACGCGCTACTGCTAGGACAAATAGCTGCAGCGTTTGTTCAATACCACGCTACTGCTAAGGTATCTACTTGCAGCGAGTTTTCTTTCCATCGCTACTAGTATTTTTCTTATTTTTTTTATTTTTAGTGTATTTATGCGCCATCATACAAATATTGGTACAATACCAGCTATTAAGAGGTTTACATCATTATGTCCATAACAGTGTATTAAATGAAGGTGGATTAGGTTCAAGTGGAGGCAATATGTGGTGCATGTCAAAAGTATACTACTAATCCAAACTTGATCTAGTTTGGACTAGTAGTACTTTCGATGTGCACCACATATTGCCTCCACTTGAATCTAATCCGCCAGCACAAGCTATTTAATCATCATCATAGTCATTACCACCAATAGTATTTATTTAATCAGCACTAACACTAGCTAATAATAATCATCATAGTCATTACCACCAACACTAGCTATTTTATCATCATAGTAATAGTGTAGCACATCATCATCCTCAAACTCATTTCTAGCTAGCTAATCACTCCTGCTGCTCTCTCTTAGGTAAAATAACATAAAACATATATAGCTCTCCTCCTCGATCAAACTGGAGCATGCAGATGAACCTGTCTCCTAATCGTGGGTAGCGCATCTGTTTGCTGCCCCCTAGTACTTCTCTTCGCTCCCCCATCACATATTTGGTCCAGTCTTGCACTATTAAGCATCCGTCGCTAATCTTGAATGCACTAAAGTAATCTGTAGGATATCTTGGCCGTAAGCTGATAATACTCATGGTACCTTTAGTCTCGATCCCATAAGGCACAACATTCCTCGGGAATCCCTGTTGAAGAACATCGTATGGTAACATACTTAGCAATGAAGTTTAGCTTCAAAAATAATGTATGGAAAAGATGCACCGATGACAAATAGTAAAAATCTTACCATCCTTCCTAAATAGATGTGACCGTAGTTCATTACGAACACTATTGGTCGCACATTTTCAGTACTAACATTTCTAAATGCAGGAAGAAAATTTGTCTTGACAGTATCAAGATCCTCAAGCCATGAAACATAATGACTGAGCTCCTCGCAGTTGAGTTCAGCCCCAGGACAGTATATGGTCCTGTCTACCAAGCGCTGGACATGTTTGCTTACACGGAAATAAGCTGACAATACAAATTAGTTGTCAACTATTTTTGAATAAACAATATCAAAGACTTAAATATGGTTGAGAAACTTACATAATGGTATAACTGGAGGCATTTGCACATCGACCCAGATGTCGGTATTACCTTCAATATCATCTTCTGGACGAATATCAAAGGTGATAACCATATCAGGCTCAAATGCATAAGTCTTGCATAGTGCTCGCCATGTTTTGCATCCAAAATAGGTGTAGTCGTCTGAATTGTATAACTTTGCATGGAAAATATAACCATGCTCGGTCTTCAAGTAAAGTTTCTTTTCCTCCATACTATGACTGAAACCTATCTTATCCAATACAAAAACTCTTGCATGGCACGGGATACGCTAGTAGAATAATAAAAAATATAAGTTGAAGCAAATGAAGCAGATGTCATGCTTAATTACGAAAAAAGACTTGTTGTTGTGACTTACTGTATCCACTTCGAAGTTCTCGTCTAGCTTGATGCTGAAGCGCCTATCATCATCTAGGAAGATTCCGTCGCACAGGCCGCGCTCGTCTTCGCAGTATTTGCAAATACCGAAATCCTTCTCGTTGTCAGACATTTCCTATGTTCATAGTTAAAACATAATTGAAAATCGATCAAAGACAACTACCAAAATACTCAACACACAAATCCAGGGCACTCGATATTTCCTACATATTCTAGCACAAGTCATGCCAAAATTCACGGAAAAATCCGGCATGACCTTTGCTAAAATAGGACCTGCCAGTTATTGGAGAACGGCCTGTGCTCCAACGCAAACAAGTAGCGATGGACGTGCGCGTCCTCCTCACTAACACGGTGACGCACCACATCCGCGGAGTCCTCGAGCCTCTGGATCGTCACTGGCCCACGCGACCGCCACCAAAGAAGGTTCGGGTCAACGATAGGCTGGCTCCTCACCAACCTGCGCCCCCCAGTAGGTAGCGCCTCCCAGTACCACCCCGGCGGAGCCCAGTCCCGGACATGGCCGATCTGGTCAAGCAGGTGTCGTCCTCCGCCGACACGATGACGAGGATGCGGGATAGGCATCGTCCATGACGAGGCGGGAAAAATTGCTTTAACTAAAAGTTCACCTAATTAGTACCTAGTTCTTACTAACTAGTTCTTACTAACTAAATAGAAGAAGGTCAAATTTTACTCGTTTTATTATGCATTACACTAGTGTTTATTCATCATCTAAGAAAACATCACCTAAGAAAAAATCCCAGCCGCATCTGTATCCAATTCATTTCCACCCATAGATGAACCCTAACTATTTGATGCAACTAAAATTTGAAGAACCCTATCTAGGCAGAGGTAGGGGAGGGGGAGGAGCAGGCGTGCTCACCTCGATCGGGTGCCTGCGGCGAGAGAGGGGCAGGCGGCGTCGAGGTCGGGCTTGGGGCGGGGTGGCGTCCGGGGCGGCGTTGAGGTCGGGGGCAGCGTCCGGGGCGGCGTTGAGGTCGAGGGCGGGGGCGGCGTTCAATCCGGGGTCGGGGGCGGTGTAGAGGGTGTGCGGAAAGCGTGCGGCGACCGACGGGCGATGGCGGCGGTGAGAGCGGAGGAGTTCGTTTTGGGGGAAGTGGCCGTGGGGAAGGACGAACGCGGTGGTTAAGTCAGAAGTAGCAGTAGCGCTTTCCTGAAAGCGCGCTGCTGCTACGTTAGCTACAGCGCGTTCTGGGATACGCGCTACTGCTACTACTTTCTCCTTTTTCCCTTTTTCATTTATTTTCTTCACATTTTATTTTTTTCCTTTCACCTTCTTCTATTTCTTTCATTTTCAATTACCTTTCTATTTGCTTTTCATTTAATTTTATATCCTTTAGTAGTAGCGAGTTTAGAGCAAAACGCGCTGCTACAAAGAAAGTAGCAGTAGCGCGGTTCCATATAGATCTCTACTACTATGTGTACCATATCGGCTAAGCCGTGAGAATTTTAGTAGTAACGTGTATTCATCGAGACGCGCTACTGCTACGACACTATCTGCAGCGCGGTTTCGGCAGGTGCGCTGCTGCTATTTAGCACCAGCGTGCATTTTTGACCCACGCTACTGCTAAAGTTCTGTGTATAAGGTTTTCCCTAGTAGTGTCATATTGTGCACAAGGGTGCATATTTGAATGATAAACAATGTTGCCTAAGGAAGTTTTCATTTTCTTTGGACGAAAAAACATTTTCCATTTTTCGAGTGCCCAAAAGGAGGTTTTTTTGTGAACGACCTACCATATATTTGTTGCAAAACTGGACCAAATCATTTTTATAATATACTAGGCCATATTTAATGCACAATTGACCAAATGGTTGGGTGTCAAAAACTTTTATCCACCTCTCGTGAAAAAGACAAATTTCCACCGATTCAGATGGAAGCGGGTCAAATTTGAACTGTAGCTGCCTTGTAGTTTGCTCTTTATTTTTTCCAAAAATCATTTCTAGGTACATAAGTATCTATTTAGTCAGAGAAACACCACAAAAATTCCAAGATTCAACCACTATCTAGGAACGGTCATTCCCGCCATTTTGGTCGTATTTTGAAACGGGCATAAAAAATTCAAAAAAAAAAATCAAAAAATCGGGAAACCTTCGCATTGTGTCATTATATGTGGCCAAGTTCCCAGGAAAAATAACAAACTTGTAATACGACAGTTATTTTAAGCAAGTGTTCTCAAAACTAGCTATCATGCATGAAGATGCATGGATTTCAAGCCAAATGATTCATCTCATGGCCACATTCATAGCATAGTTTGTTCAAATGATATCATATCATGCACAAGGGTGCATCTTGGAATTCCAAACAATTTTTCCTAAGGGAGTTTTCATTTTCTTTGCATGGAAAATTCATTTTCCATTTTTCGAGTGCCCGAAGTGAGGTTTTTTTGTGAAGGGCCTACCATATATTTGTTGCAAAATTGTACCAAATCAGTTTTATAAAATACTAGGACATATTTAATGCACAATTAACCAAATGGTTATGTGTAAAAAGTTTTGATCCACCTCTGGTGAAAAATACAAATTCCTGCTAATTGAGTAGGAAGCGGGTCGAATTTGAATTGTAGCTACCTCGTAGTTTTCTCTTTATTTTTTCCAAAAAATCATTTCTAGGTACATAAGTACCTACTTAATCATAAATACATGATTTGGTGGTGATACATCAAAAAAATTCCAAGATTCAACCACTAGCTAGGAACGGTCATTCCCACTGTTTTGACCGCATTTTGAAACGGGCATAAAAAATTCAAAAGAATCAAAAATTTTGAAAACCTCCGCATTGTGTCATTATATGTGACCAAGTTTCCAGAAAAAATAAAACACTTATAATACGGTAATTATTTTAGAAAAGTGTTCTCAGATATGAGCTATCATGTGTGAAGATTCATGGCTTTCAAGCCAAATGATCAATTTTATAGCCACATTCATGACATAGTTTGTTCAAATGACCTCATATCATGCACAAGGGTGCATCTTGGAATGACAAACAATGTTGCCTAAGGAAGTTTTCATTTTCTTCGCACGAAAAATTTATTTTCCATTTGTTCAAGTGCCCAAAATGAGTTTTTTTGTGAAGGACCTACCATATATTTGTTGCAAAATTGGACCTAATCAATTTTATAAAATACTAGGCCATATATAATGCACAATTGACAAGATGTTTTGGTGTCAAAAGTTTTGATCCACCTCTGGTGAAAAAGACAAATTCCTGCAGATTTAGTAGGAAGCGGGTCAAATTTGAACTGCAGCTGCCTCGTAGTTTGCTATTTATTTTTTCCAACAATAATTTCTAGTTACATAAGTACCTATTTAATCATAAATACATGATTTGGTGGCGATACATCGAGGTTTGGATGGTGGCCGAGGGCCCCAACTCTAGAGCATGTAAACTCGCATGCCCGCCGCGTGGTCACCGCGTGACCGTGGCGTTGCCATGTGTTCTGGGTGGCCTAGGCATGTCTAGTGTGTTGGGCACTCCCCAGGTAGGTGCTAGGAAGAAAATCACAACATAAGATTGATCATTTACTAAGAAGACCGTCTTCACAAATTTTCATCTCAAAAGGAGGAGCCTAGGTGGTACTTGCTTTGCAAAGTACCACAGTGCACATAAATTCGAATGTTGAAGCTGGGATCAAAATAATGAATGGATTGGCCTGGCATTTGGTGGAGGATGGTTATTTGGGCATAGGAAAGCACTGTAGAAAATTGATACCATTTGGACATGCCAAAGTGGTACTTCCTTCACAAAGTATTTTTCTGAATAGAATAGGAAAATGAATATTTTTGAATTATTTTTGAAATAGGCAAGGAATGTTTTTGACATATTTGACGAAGATATGACCCATAGAATTTATGAGATTTTTTTGGGAATTTTGGGAATGACATAAATATAGGTTGCTTCACAACCTAGGGCAAAAACTGCCACATGGAAATGACACATAGGCAAAACTGATGAGGTGGCGCCTAGTCATAGCAAGACTCCACAATTTACAAGGTTATGACCATATATATTGGTCATGATCAGCTATAAATAAGGCAGCGGACCGGTGATATCTGCTTTATGACCATTTCGTGTAAGGAAATTACGACCTTTCTGACCAAAATGGTCGTTATAGTTTAGGGTTTGGAGCCCCCCGAATAGCTTTTGACCAATTGGTCTGAAATGGTCATAGATCTATGACCAATTCTTCTAGGGTCACTGACAGAAGGTCACTAGTTGACAGATTTCTTGTAGCGACTAGTCATGAAGAACTCACATACTTATTGCAAAAACCTACAAGTTATCTAAAGAAAGTACTACACACATGCTCCTAGGCGAAGGGTTGGTAGGAATTAACCATCGCGCGATCCCGACCTCCACACATAAGGAAGACAGTTAGTAAATAAATCATGCTCCAACTTCATCATATAACGGTTCACCATACGTTCATGCTACGGGAATAACAAACTTTTAACACAAGTATTCCTCAAATTCACAACTTCTCATATCTCAGAACAATCATCAAGTATCAAACTTCTCATAGTATTCAATGCACTTTATATGAACGTTTTTATTATATCCTTCTTGGATGCCCATCATATTAGGACTAATTTTATAACCAAAGCAAATTACCATTATGTTTAAGACTCTCAAAATAATATAAGTGAAGCATGAGATTTCATCTATTTCTTCAAAATAAAACCACCACCGTGCTCTAAAAAGATATAAGTGAAGCACGAGAGCAAATGACAAACTACTCCGAAAGGAATAAGTGAAGATCAATGAGTAGTTGAATAATTATGCAACTATGTGAAGACTCTCTAACATTTAAGAATTCAGATCTTGGGATATTATTCAAACAGCAAGCAAAACAAAATAAAACAAAATGACGCTCCAAGCAAAACACATATCATGTGGTGAATAAAAATATAGCTCCAAGTAAAGTTACCGATGAATGAAGACGAAAGAGGAGATGCCATCCGGGGCATGTCGTGGTTTTAAGACTGACAGTAGAAAGGGGGGTAGGTATGGAGAGGAAAGATCTCAGCTATGGTGAAGGTGTACATACGTGTTTACGAGTTCAGGTCCTCCTCGGAGGAAGTAACAGCCCTACTTCTCGGTGCCCGGAGGCGGTCGACTGGATTATATGTGTATGATGTTACAGGGGTGTGAACCCTTGTCCCAGAGGAGGGGGGTGGCTTATATAGAGTGCGCCAGGACCCAAGCCTTCCCCTGTTATAGAGGGTTGAATGTACATAAAGTAGGGGCGTTACAAGTAACGCTAGCCTTAATTGCTATTGATGACCTTAAAGACTACGGAGGAACGCCTGCCCGTTACAATGCCGAGTGGCTCTGGGTCTTTGGTTGGCCGAGTGATTCCTTGGGTGGTCGAGTGACAATAGGTAGGAGGACTACCGAGTGGCATGATTGTCAAGTGGATTGCACTCGACATATTTGACTGGGGGTCTCTTGCTGCCTCTTGGACTTCTTATCTTCTAGGGTAGGGACCTTGGGTAGGACGTATAGGTCACGCCTATGACCCTACCCTAGGTCTGTATCCTCATCAGTAGCCCCCGAATGGATTAAGGTTCAAGTGGAAAGTTGGTTGAAGTTGAACTTGTTCCAAGCTCTGCACTTTCGCGAGCGTTTCCTGCAAGATGTAAAAACTCACGTTGGCACTTCAGCGTTGATTCGGTCGAGTTGATCCATTCAGAGAGTTGTCGACTGAACTCCTAGCATCGTCTGCCGAGTGTTGCATTAGAGTGCAGTATCTTTGGTGCGATTGACTGCTGCGTATCCCGGATTTCACGAGATATGAAATTTTGGGGAAGCGCGTGGGACGGGGAGCGCCAAAGCGGACGGAGCAGATAAATAGTGATGCCTCAATTTCTGGGCAACCTTTTTCGCCACGTACATTGCACGCGACTGTTGCGGGATTTGACAGGATCGCCTGGTCCCACGCGTCAGCCACTCGGAAGCAACCCTTTATAAGGCGACGGGGCCGAGGCGTCTGCACTGTGCACGCCCGTTTCTCTTTCTTCTTCCTCTGCTTCTCCACCGCGCCCGGCTCTTCTCCTCTCGACACTGCCGCTCCGCCGCCATGGTGAAGGACAAGACGGCAGCGCTAGAGTGCGCAAAGAAGGCGATGGTGGCGGTGAAAGGCAAGAAGCAGAACCGTGGGTCGTCATCGCGCGCGGGGCTGCTGCCGGGCTGGATCCAGGGCGATTGGATCCGGTCTTCGCTCCGGCAAGAAGATCTGGATGAGCTGGCGGAGTCCGGTCTAATCACCAAGGGAGCGGCAAGGCTACCGGAGGGGGAGATGGAACCGCAGCCTCGACCTGGTGAGTATGTACTGGTCGCCCCTCACGTCGACCGGGTTTTTTCGCTCCCTCCGCACCCCTTCTTCCGGGGATTGCTGAATTTCTTTGGTGCTCAACTCCACCCTTTTTCTCCCAACACCATCACATATCTAGCCACGCTCGTGTCGATGTGTGAAAACTTTTTGGGGTGTCGACCACACAGGGGTCTCTCCAAACATATCTTCACCATCCGATCCCAGTCGGTCAAGAAAGCAAAAACGAGTGACTCAAAGACCCGTGTCATCATGATGTGTGGGGGTTTGGGTATTCAGAAGAGGCATAGGAGTGTTTTCCCTGCCATGACCCTCCCTGAATCGGTTAGAGGCTGGCAATCGACCTGGTTCTACTGCCAGGACGTCGCAACTCTAGGTCAGTCGACTGGCCTTCCCCACTTCACATTCGACCGTGTTCAGACTCCTGCTCCACTGAAAGTGACCGCTGCTAAGAACATGGAGATGAAGATGTTGGTGGAGAAAGTGGTCCAACTTATTAATGAGGGTGTCACCAGCCTGGACCTGCTGGAAGTGTTCCTCGGTCGATGCATCCAACCTCTCTAGGCTCGTGACCATCCTATGTGGCTGTACTCCGGGTCTGATGACACCGCTCGGGTCCATCTAGAAGAAGTGCCACCCAAGACCGTGGCCATGTGGTTGAGGAGCATCACATGCAATCAGGACAACCCCAGAGGATCCAGGCTAGTCACCCCCTTCGGTGATAACAATCCGCCCGACAAGATATGCTCTTTATTCCAACTGCCTTGCATATACATTCCAACTGTATTTGACGTCGACTGACTTTTACTCGACTGATTTTCTTGCAGGTTTTCACCGAGATGTTTTCGATGCCCAACAGTGAACAAGCTTTGGAGCAGGGCCAGGAGGGAGGGGCCAGTGCAGAGGAGAGTGGCGACTGGGAGTCTTCAGATGAAGAGGAGGAGAAGGAGGAGAGCGAGGAGTCGGATGACGAGGAAGAAGTCGACTCGCCGCCGCGCTCTGAACGTCGATCCAAGCAGCAGCATGACCCCGCGGGCGGGCGCGGGAAGAACGTGGCTCCGAGTATCCACCTCAGAAGCACACTCGGACGTCGACTCCAGAGCTGACGGAGAAGGTTGCCAAGCAACCCAAGGTGGTTCCTCCCAAGGCTCGGAAGACTTTGCCGCGGATCAAGATGGACATCCCAGTTGCTTCGGGGTGAGTGTCTCGCTTGTGTTTACACAGGTCGACTAAAGTTTTTGTTCTGACGAACCGGATCATGTATCTTTCTAGCCCCACCTCTGCTACCACTAACATGGACATCGACAAGGCACCAGGAGACGAGGAGGCCACCTCTCGAGCTGGTAAGTCCGTTCGACCAGGCTTCATTGAGTCGAGTGAATCGTCAATCGGCTGAATTTCTGATATTTCTCTCTTTCTGTAGTTATGAAAGAGGTCGTTGTGCTCCCTGAAGAAGAAGAAGAAGAAGTGCCTCTACAGGAGAGGAGGAAGAGGAGTGGGGGCTCAAGCAGGAGGAGGCTTGAAGTTCAAGTCCCTCAGTCGACGCCGGCGCTTGAGGCGGTGGTTGAACGTTCCGGAGAACCGGTTCGGACCAACGTCACGTTCGCCAACCCGCTGACGACTGATCGTCCATCGGGATTGACTGCTCCGACTCCTGTCGCTCCAATAACTGCATCGACTGCCCTAGAGCCATCACTCTTTGCTGCGTATCAGACTGCGGAAGACTCGCCGAGCAGGTGAAGGTGATGCACGAGGCCAGTCAGGTGGCTTACAATGCCATCACTGCCCTGCAGACCAATGTTCAAGTCAGTGAACTTCGACTGAATTTTTGAATGCTCTTTTATGTCCGATAACCCACTGGGGTGTGCCTTTATCTAGAGTTTAGGAAATCTTCCACTCTACTCGACTCGAACCGAGTCTTACTAATCTGTCTGGACCAGTGGGGGCACGCCGAGTGCACCCACTGGGTGTAGTCCCCGAGACCACAGTCGACTACTTGCAGTCAGCTGAGGTCTTAGAATTTTCCCTCTTCCCTTTTTTTTGACTCACGCTGGGCAGACCCTGCTGAGTGTTGATCTGAACAAGTGGGGGCATGCTAAGTGCACCCACTGGGTGTAATCCCCGAGACTACTGTTGAGTATTTGATTCGGCAGTAGTCTTAGAGTAATGTTTCACTGTCATTGCCTCTTATTTGAGTCGACTGACACATCTTTCTCGCTGACTGCAGAGGTCTTGTAGCCTTGGAGCTCGACTTTCCAAGCTAAAGAAGAAGCATATCAGTGTTGAACTCGATATGGAACTCGCAAAGAAGAACCTCAAGAATGCTCAGAAAGAGACAACCATCATGGAAGGTAACCATTCGACTGTCTTATCTACTTAGTAGCTCGCGTCTTTCACTGCTTTTTCTTTCAGTCTCTTTGAAACGAGTGACTTCACACAAGCGTATGTGCGTAGTGAAAACCGTCAACTTCTGGCTCGTCTGAAGAGTGTTGTTTCTTTAGAGAGAATGAAGGAAGCTCTGGAGAAGAAGGACCAGGACCTTGCTGCTGCTCAGAAGGAAGCACGAGACAAGATGGCGCTCGCGGAACAGAAGCTAGCTTCAGTCAGCCAGTTGGAAGAGGAGAACACGAAGTTGAAGATCGCCATCTCAGAAGCCAATTGAGAAGTAGAGCAACTGAAAAAGGATAAGGAGAACCTCACCACTAAAGTTGGAGGCCTCAGAGCCAAGACGGGCAAGTTAGAGTCCTATCTGGGACAACTTGCCGCGAAACTAGTTCTGAAGCTTGAAGGTATAGTCACTCGACTGGTTAATTATCGTCGATCAGAGTATGTTGTAGTATTGTCGACTCATTGTTTTTTCGATGGAATAGAACTTTGCCAGGACTTCGAAGCTGAAACTGGTCGAGTCGAGACAGGTCTCGACCCCATCAATTGTCCCGTGAAAGATGATGTTGCGATGAACTTGCTGCGATTGGAATCATGCTTGGACGATGTTGTTGCCTATCTGGCTCGACCGAAGGCTGTGATGACCCGAGTGGATGCTGAACTCTGGCCTCAGGCAGAACTTTCTCAAGACCTCGAGTCGCTAATGACTCGACTCGATCAGATTCCTGGCCAAGTGCAAGAGTGGAAGAAGTCATCTGCCTGCTGTGGTGGTGACGTCGCCTTGTCGTTTGTTCGAGTGCACTTCAAGGAGGCTAGAGAAGACAAGCTGGCAGCTCTCAAGGTTGCGAATACAAAGAAGCACTCCTTCCAGACCTTCATGGACACTTTCCTTAAGGCAGCCACTCGAATTGCTGACAGTATCGACCTCGACAGCTTCTGCAACCCAGCCAGCTCTTCTCCCGCCGAGTGACCGAAAAAACATTATGCTTCACCTTTATTTGCCTCGTAATGCCGAGTGATTTTGTAACCGTTAAAACTCCTTCGGGCCTGGCGCACGAGTACTTTAATCTGCGGTTCAGAAACCTTTGGATTTATCTGCTCTGGGATTATCTTTAAATATGTTGTGTTTATCTTCTCTCGGGTTGGTTTTTGTATTCCTGATGCAGCTTCTGAGGAAGAGGTCGCGGTCGACCCGTTGGACGAGCCTTGAGCAGCATTGATCAGCTCATCATCGAGGCACTCAGCAATGGTCTTGACATTCCTGAAAGCAATTCACTTTGGGATTAGCTATTGAATGATCCTTTGGCAGCATTGATCAGCTCATCAGCAAGGCACTCAGCAATGGTCTTGACGCTCTTGAAAGAAACTCGCTTCGGCGCCGGCTGTTGGATGAGCCTCTGGCAGTGCACACAATCTCGTCCTTCTTCTTGACGGCGCAGCCCCTGGGGGGGCCGTGGCCGACCCATACCGTTTGGTAGGACCTATTAAACTTAGGCAAGCACTAGACTACAGCTAAGCCCCAGAATGAGAGGATTGCTCACCACTCGGTAGGATTTCTTATACTTAGGCGAGTACTTGGACTGCAGCCAAGCCCCCGAGTGAGAGGATTGCTCGCCACTCGGTAGGACTTTTTATACTTAGGCGAGTACTTGGACTACAGCTAAGCCCTCTAGTGAGAGGATTGCTCGCCACTAGGTAGGATTTTTTATACTTAGGCGAGTACTAGACTGCAACTAAGCCTCCTAGTGAGAGGATTGCTCACCACACAGTAGGATTTTTGATACTTAGGTGAGTACTGGACTGCAGCTCAGCCTCCGAGTGAGAGGATTGCTCACCACTCGGTAGGATTTTTTATACTTAGACGAGTGCTGGACTGCAGCTAAGCCTCCGAGTGAGAGGCCGGCTCAACACTCGGTAGGATTTTTTATACTTAGGTGAGTACTGGACTGCAGCTAAGCCTCCGGGTGAGAGGATTGTTCTCACAATCTCGTCCTTCTTCCTGACGTTGCAACCCCTGGGGGGCGTGGCCGACCCGTACCATTTGGTAGGACCTTTTAAACTTAGGCGAGCACTGGACTGCAGCTAAGCCCCCGAGTGAGAGGATTACTCACCACTC
>NC_041385.1:736515926-736522856 GCF_002162155.2 Triticum dicoccoides
CTCCGGGTGAGAGGATTGTTCACAATCTCGTCCTTCTTCTTGACGGTGCAACCCTTGGGGGGCGTGGCAGACCCGTACCGTTTGGTAGGACCTTTTAAACTTAGGCGAGCACTGGACTGCAGCTAAACCACCAAGTGAGAGGATTGCTCACCACTCGGTAGGATTTTTTATACTTAGGTGAGTACTGGACTGCAGCTAAGCCCCCGAGTGAGAGGTTGGCTCACCACTCGGTAGGATTTTTTATACTTAGGTGAGTACTGGACTGCAGCTAAGCCCCCGAGTGAGAGGTTGGCTCACCACTCGTTAGGATTTTTTATACTTAGGTGAGTACTGGACTGCAGCTAAGCCTCCAACTGAGAGGTTGGATCACCACTCGGTAGGATTTTTTATAATTAGGCGAGGACTGGACTTCAGCTAAGCCTCCGAGTGAGAGGCTAGCTCACCACTCGGTAGGATTTTTTATACTTAGGCGAAACGGATTCGCAGCTAAGGCACCCACTGGGGGATTTTAGAACATGCAAAAAATGAACAGCAATCATTGGGGAAAACTGTAAAATCATGCCTTTTGATAATCGAACTAAAAGGTACTTCTTGTTACATCTCAACAGTCTAAGTACTTTATGAGTAAAAGGGGCGGAGCAGATCTGCATTCCAGGCGCGCGACTCATCTTTATTGTGTTCGACGTTGAAAATACGATATGCTTCGTTGTGGAGCACTTTGGTGACCATGAAAGGGCCTTCCCAAGCAGGGGCGAGCTTGTGTGGTTTCTGCTGGTCCACTCGAAGAACCAAGTCTCCTTCCTAAAATGCTCGACCCCTTACGTTTCTGGCATGGAATCGACACAGGTCTTGCTGATAAATGGTCGACCGGATCAAGGCCATCTCTCTTTCTTCCTCTAGGAGATCGGCCGCATCTTGCCGAGCCTGTTCTGCTTCCTCTTCTGAGAAGAGCTCGACTTGGGGTGCATTGTGGAGCAGGTCACTCGGGAGCACGGCTTCAGCTCCGTAGACTAGGAAGAATGGAGTTCGCCCAGTCGACCGATTAGGAGTTGTCCTCAATCACCAAAGTATTGATGGAAGTTCCTCAACCCGGGCTCCTGCTGCATGCTTGAGGTCACGCATCAACCGGGGTTTCAGTCCTTTGAGAATCAATCCATTCGCTCTTCCAGCCTGCCCATTCGACTGGGGATGGGCGACTGAAGCATAACCGACCCTCGTACCTTGGGAGGCACAAAAGGCTCTGAATTCATCAGAGTCGAAGTTCGACCCGTTATCTATGATGATGTTATGCGGAATACCATATCTGAATATAAATTCTCTGATGAAACTTACGGTTGTACTTGCTTCAAGGTTTTTATTGGGCTTGGCTTCGATCCATTTGGTAAACTTGTCGACTGCTACCAGTACATGGGTAAATCCACTCCTACCAGTCCTCAAAGGTCCGACCATGTCCAATCCCCAAAAAACGAAAGGCCAGATGAGTGGAATAGTCTTTAAAGGTGACACAGGCTTATGGGACATGTTGGAGTAAAACTGACAGCCTTCACATTTGTCTACTATTTCCTTTGCCATCTCCTTGGCATGTGGCCAGTAAAATCCGGCACGGTATGCTTTGGCCATAATGGTCCGAGAGGATTCATGGTGACCACAGGTCTCCGAGTGAATATCATGGAGGATCATTTGGCCTTCTTCCGGCATGATGCATTTCTGGCAGACTCCAGTTACACTTTCCCTGAACAACTGACCTTTTATCAGGGTAAAGGCTTTAGAATGTCGGATGATCTGTCGAGCCTCTTCTTCATCCTCTAGAAGTTCTTTCCTAAGAATGTATGCGATGTAGGGCACTGTCCAGTCTGGAGTGATGACCAAAACCTCCATGACTAAGTCGACCACGGCTGGGATTTCGACTTCAGTCGGATCTGTGGCGCTCTTAGGCTGTGTGGGCTCTGCAGTGAAAGGATCTTCCTGAACTGAAGGTGAGTGAATGTGCTCCAAAAACACATTGCTGGGAATGGCTTCTCTCTTAGACCCTATCTTTGCCAAGTCATCTACAGCTTGATTTTTCAGTCGGGGTATATGGTGAAGCTCTAACCCTTCAAACTTCTTTTCCAGCTTTCTTACCACATTGCAATAACCAGTCATGGATGGGCTCCTGACATCCCACTCTTTCATTACTTGATTAACCACCAAATCCGAGTCGCCGTAGACCATAAGGCGACGGCCGCCGAGTGAAATGGCCATACGCAACCCGTATAAAAGTGCTTCATATTCAGCTTCGTTATTGGAAGAATGAAAATGAATCTGGAGAATATAGCTGAGCTTGTGTCCACGGGGGGATACCAGCATTACCCCAGCACCTGAACCATTCAACATCTTGGAGCCATCGAAGAACATAGTCCAATGCTCCGAGTGAACTTGAGTCGGCAATTGCTGCTCAATCCACTCGGCAAGAAAATCCGCGATTGCTTGGAACTTCATAGCTTTCTTTGCCTCAAACTTGATATCCAATGGAAGGAGTTCAATCGCCCATTTTGACACTCGAGCAGTTGCATCTCTGTTGTTCAGAATTTCAGATAATGGTGCGTCGCTGACGACTGTAATGGAGTGATCAGAGAAATAATGTGAAACCTTCTTCATGGTCATGTAGATCCAATAGAGCTTCTGATAATGTGGATATCATTGCTTGGATGGAGTCAAAACATCAGAGAGATAATATACTGGGCGCTGAACCTTGTAAGCCTTTCCTTATTCTTCTCGCTCGACGAGTACTGTACTGACAACTTGTCCAGTGGCTGCAATATAGAGCAGTAAAGGCTCTTTGCTGATTGGCGCAGCAAGCACCGGCTGGGTGGAAAGCAGTGTTTTTAGCTCTGCAAACGCTGCATCAGCTTCCTCAGTCCACTCAAACTTATCGGATTTCTTCATCAATCGATAAAGAGGTAAGGCCTTTTCACCGAGACGAGAAATGAATCGACTCAAGGCAGCCAAACAACCAGTCAGCTTCTGAACGTCATGCACACGCACAGGGCGTTTCATTCAGAGGATGGTATCAACTTTTTCTGGATTAGCGTCAATCCCTCGTTCGGAAACGAGAAAACCGAGTAACTTTCCACCTAGAACTCCGAATGTGCACTTTGACGGATTAAGCTTGATATCGTACCTTCTTAGCTTGGCAAAGGTTTCTACGAGGTCAGTCAGTAGGTCGGAACCTTTGAGAGACTTGACCACAATGTCATCCATGTATGCTTCCACATTCCGACTAATTTGAGTCACTTCTGAATCATTCTCATGAATGAGGCTCCGACATTTTTAAGACCAAATGGCATGGTGACATAGCAAAAGCACCCGAATGGGGTGATGAAGGCTGTTTTTATTTCATCGGGACCATACAGTCGGATCTGATGATACCCGGAATATGCATCTAAAAAAGACAAACGCTCACACCCCGCCGTCGAGTCCATAGTCTGATCGATGCTGGGGAGAGGGACATGATCTTTCAGGCAGGCCCAATTGATATGCTTGAAATCAATGCACATACGAAGTGAATCGTCCTTCTTGGGGACCATGACCACATTGGCCATCCACTCGGAGTGATAGATCTCTTCTGTACGGCAGACCGCCGAAGATGATCTTTGACGGGTTTTATCTTGGGGTCGACACACAAATGGTGCTCAGCCAGTCCCCTGGGTAAACCCGGCATGTCAAAAGGTTTCCATGCAAAGAGGTCCCAGTTCTCACGGAGGAACTGGACGAGCTCTTATTTCTATTTGCTATCGAGTGTCGTTGATATATGAGTCGGTGCTGCATCGGGATCGGTCGGGTGAATATGAATCGGCTTTGTTTCACCAGAAGACTGAAATGCAGAATCTGTTGCAGGCTTCTTAGCTCGGAGCAAATCACTCGCATCTGCCTTCTTCTAATATTCTTGGAATTCAACTGGTGCCATTTGCGCATCAGCAATTTGGAACCTTTCTGGAAGCACTCTTCCTCTTTCTGCCGATTGCCAGTAACTATGATCACGCGTCTAGGGCCAAGCATCTTCAACTTGAGGTACACGTAACATGGTCGAGCCATAAAACGTGCGTAGGCAGGCCTGCCCAGAATGGCATGATAAGCACTCTGGAAATCCACAACTTCAAATGTCAATTTTTCCTTACGAAAATTCTTGTAATCATCGAAAACGACGTCAAGGGGGATTTGGTCGAGTGACTCGGCCTTCTTTCCAGGGATAACGCCATGGAAACTCATGTTGCTGTCTGTAAGTTTGGACATCGGAATGCCCATCCCCTTTAGAGTTTCAGCATAAAGGATGTTCAGGCCGCTTCCTCCATCCATTAGCACTTTGGTCAGTCTAGTGCCTTCGACCACTAGGTCGACCACCAACGCTTGCCTCCCAGGGGTGGCTATGCGAGCAGGGTGATCGGACTGGTCGAACGTGATGGTTGTCTGGGACCATTTCATGTATGTGGTCGTCGTCGCCGGAGCTGTCGTCTTCCTCTTCGTCCTCGTCTTTGTCTGACTCTTTCTCCTTCTCACCATGCTGTTTTTCTCAGAACTGCTGGATCAGGAGCCGACATTGTCGAGTGGTATGCTTAGGGTAAATCAGATTTCCCTCTTCGTCGTTCTTTGTGTGGATGTGACACGGTAAATCCAACACATCGTTTCCTGCTTGATCCTTCACTTTCTTAGGGGGCCAGGGCCCTTTAGGTTTTCCCTTAAACTTCCCTTGACCCACTGCTGCGATCTCACCGGGTGCTGCGGGCTCGGCTTTATGCTTCTGTTTCCAATTGGAATTTCCCCCACCGGCCTCTTGGCCGACTGGTCTACTCTTTCCGCTACGGAGTCGATCCTCTTCTTCTCCGTTAGCGTACCGGGTGGCTATTTCCATCATCCGAGTCAGAGTCATATCTCCAGTCCGACCGAACTTCAGGACCAACTCTCGGTATTTGACGCCTTCCTTGAAGGCACACACTGCTTGATCCTCTGATACATTTTCAACGGTGTGATGCAAAGTGGTCCACCTCTAAATGAAATCCCTCAAAGTCTCACTCGGTTTCTACATGCAATGCTGCAACTCTGTCAACCCCGCTGGCCGTTTGCAATTTCCGTCAAAGGTTCGGACAAACACTCGAGCAAGCTCTTCCCAACTATATATACTGTCCGGAGCTAACTGAGTTAGCCACGCTCAAGCCGACCCTTCCAACATCAGAGGAAGATGTTTCATTGCTACCTCATCGTTTCCACCGCCAATCTATACAGCCACTCAGTAATCCTCAAGCCAAGTTCCAGGCTTGGACTCTCCAGTGAACTTACTGACTCCGGTCGCCAACCTGAAGTTGGGAGGAATCACCGCTGCCCTGATGGCTCTGCTGAAACACTCTGGACCGGAAACATGCACTCTCCTGCCACTCAGACGATCTCTGCCGGGGTCTTCTCTATGCGCTCTGTTCCGGTCGACTAGACCTTGAACGAGGATGGATCTCGCATCGAAGCCCGGCTCTCTTGGGTCGACTGGTGCTCTGTGCTACCTCTTGAGCACTGCGTTGGTTTCCCCGAAGAGGAAATGATGATGCAGTAAAGTAGCATAAGTATTTCCCTCAGTTTTTGAGAACCAAGGTATCAATCCAGTAGGAGACCACGCACAAGTCCCTCGTACCTACACAAAATGATAGCTACTCGCAACCAACGCGATTAGGGGTTGCCAATCCCTTCACGGCACTACTAGGAAAAGGGCTATAGATGGGATGGACACTAATGGTGCACTATACATGTGGTGCGCCATTACTAAATACTAATGGCGCACCATGTGTTGGTGCACCATTAGTAAATTTTTTTTAAACTACTAATGGTGCACCATGGGAGTGGTGCGCCATTACTAATTGAAACTAGTAATGGCGCACCACTCCCATGGTGCGCCATTAGTATTTTCACCCAAACATTCCCCCGAATGCACCCCCCCACCCCGTGGACCGCCTTTTTAGTTTCAAAAAAATGATAGAAATTTCAAAAAAATAAAAGAAAATAAGATTCCCTTGTGATATGTGGTCTAGTTGTTAGCAAAATTTACAAACATGAATTTTCGACTTTTTTGCAAAATCTCTCGAGAATTTGTAAGAATGGGCATAACTTTTGCATACGAACCCGGATGAAAAAGTTTTTTATATGAAAAATCATCTACTCAAAAAGTTACATCCAAATTTAACCTGGGGAACCCCATTAAACATTTTCAAAATCCTCAAAAACCTAACAGAAAAAAGATACGGGGCTTTTAAGATCTGGAGAGGCAAAAAAATTCAAAAAAATTCAAACTTACTAATGGCGCACCTCCCCATGGTGCGCCATTACTATCTTCCCGCATTCAAAATTCAAAATAAATAAAAAAAATAAAAAAAAGTTACTAATGGCGCACCTGCCCATGGTGCGCCATTACTATCTTCCCGCCTTCAAAATTCAAAATAAATCAAAAAAAGTTACTAATGGTGCACCTGCCCATGGTGCGCCATTAGTATCTTCCCGCCTTCAAAATTCAAAATAAATCAAAAAAATAATAAGAAAAGTTACTAATGGCGCACCTGCCTATGGTGCGCCATTAGTATCTTCCCGCCTTCAAAATTCAAAAAAAATTCAAAAAAAATAAAAAAATAGTAATGGTGCACCTGCCCACGGTGCGCCATTACTATGCCGTATATATGGCTGGGCGTGTCCTCTCCTCCTTACCTCTTCATTCTTCTCCTCCACTCCACCTCTCCTCCACTCCACCTCTCCTCCACTCCTCCACTCCATCTTCCCTTCTCTCCTCCACCATACTACCCTCCTCCTCTCCGGCGACCTCCTCCTCCTCCTCTCCGGCGACCTCCTCCTCTCCTCTCCTCCCCTCCCATCCCCTCACGGTTTCTCCTCCCTCCTCTCCGGTGAGCTCCTCCTCCCTCC
>NC_041385.1:736522883-736523222 GCF_002162155.2 Triticum dicoccoides
CTCTCCGGTGAGGCAAAAAATCCCCTCCTCTCCGGTGAGCTCCTCCTCCCTCCTCTCCGGTGAGCTCCTCCTCCCTCCTCTTTGGTGAGCTCCTCCTCCCTCCTCTCCGGTGAGCTCCTCCTCCCTCCTCTCCGGTGAGCTCCTCCTCCTCCTCTCCGGCGAACTCCTCTCCGGCAAAAGACCATGGCAACAAGATCCAAAAACAACAGGAACAAAATTTGAGAATATTGTCGTGCCAAAAAACAAGCAAAAAAAATGAGCAAAAAAATGGGCAAAAAATCACGATCCAGATCTAGATTCTAAATGACGCATCACTAATGGCGCATCACAGGAAAGTGC
>NC_041385.1:736523232-736553912 GCF_002162155.2 Triticum dicoccoides
TGAGCTCCTCCTCCCTCCTCTTCGATGAGCTCCTCCTCACTCATCTCCAGTGAGCTCCTTCTCTCTCCTCTCCGGTGAGCTCCTCCTCCCTCCTCTCCGGTGAGCTCCTCCTCCCTCCTCTCCTCCCAACCCCTCATGGTTTCTCCTTCCTCCTCTCCGATGCTCCGGTGAACTCCTCTCCGGCGACCTCCTCCTCCTCTCTGGCAAACTCCTCTCCGGCAAAAGAACACGGCAAAAGAAAGTACAAGATCCAAAAACGGGAACAAAATTTGAAATAATATCGTGCAAAAAAATGAGCAAAAAAACGAGCAAAAAATGGGCAAAAAAATCATGGTGCAGATCCAAATTCAAAATTCATAAATAGCAATGGCGCATGGTGGGGGTTAGACGGTGCGCCACTACTATTTTCCCGCCTTCAAAATTCAAAAATACTAATGGCGCACCGTGGCCTATACTAATGGTGCACCACTGGTCCGCCATTAGTATACCAGATACAAATGGCGCACCACTGGTGCGCCATTAGTAAAAAATACTAGTGGCGTGATACTAATGGCGCACCAGTAGTGCGCCATTAGTAGGTAAAACTGGTGCGCCATTAGTTGGCCTTTTCCTAGTAGTGCGGCTTACGAGGGTGAGATCTAATAGAGATAATAAATAATATTTTTGGTATTTTTGATATATAGATGGAAAGTGAAAAGTAAAAGGCAAAGTAAAAACAAAGAAAATAAATAAAGTGATGGAGATTGATATGATAAGAATAGACCCCAGGGCCATAGGTTTCACTAGTGGCTTCTCTCAAGAGCATAAGTATTCTACAGTGGGTGAACAAATTACTGTTGAGCAATTGACAGAATTGAGCATAGTTATGAACATATCTAGGCAATGATCATGTATATAGGCATCACGTCCGAGACAAGTAGATCGAAACGATTCTGCATCTACTACTATTACTCCACTCATCGACCGCTATCCAGCATGCATCTAGAGTATTAACTTAAAAAAAGAGTAACGCCTTAAGCAAGATGACATGATGTAGAGGGATAAATTCATCCAATATGATAAAAACCCCATCTTGTTATCCTCGATGGCAACAATACAATACGTGCCTTGCAACTCTTTCTGTCACTAGGTAAGGACACCGCAAGATCGAACCCAAAGCTAAGCACTTCTCCCATTGCAAGAACTACCAATCTAGTTGGCCAAACCAAACGGATAATTCGGACAGACTTGCAAAGATAACTGAATCATACATAAAAGAATTCAGAGAAGATTCAAATATTTTCCATAGATAATCTAGATCCTAAACCCACAATTCATTGGTCTGAACAAACACACCACAAAAATAAGATTACATCGAATAGTTCTCCACAAGAGAGGGGGAGAACATTGTATTGAGATCCAAAAAGAGAGAAGAAGCCATCTAGCTACTAGCTATGGACCCGAAGGTCTGAAGTAAACTACTCACACTTCATCGGAGAGGCTATGGTGTTGATGTAGAAGCCCTCCGTGGTAGATGCCCCCTCCGACGGAGCTCCGGAACAGGCCCCAAGATGGGATCTCGTGGATACAGAAAGTTGCGGCGGTGGAATTAGGTTTTTGGCTCATGTTCTGATCTGTCGGGGGTACGTAGGTATATATATGAGGAAGGAGTATGTCGGGGGAGCAACAGGGGGCCCATGAGGTAGGGGGCGCGCCTAGGGGGGCGCCGCCCACCCTCGTGACCTCCTCGGTTACTTCTTGGAGTAGGGTCCAAGTCCCCTGGACCACGTTCATTGAGAAAATCACGTTCCCGAAGGTTTTATTCCGTTTGGACTCCGTTTGATATTCCGTTTCTTTGAAACACTGAAATAGGCAAAAAAACAGCAATTCTGGGTTAGGCCTCCGGTTAATAGGTTAGTCCCAAAAATTAATATAAAAGTGGAAAATAAAGCCCAATATAGTCCAAAACTATAGATAAAGTAGCATGGAGCAATCAAAAATTATAGATACGTTGGAGACGTATCAGGCATCCCCAAGTTTAATTCCTGCTTGTCCTCGAGTAGGTAAATGATAAAAAAGAATTTTTGATGCGGAGTGATACTTGGCATAATTTCAATGTAAATCTTCTTAATTGTTGCATGAATATTCAGATCTGAAAGATTCAAGATAAAAGTTCATATTGACATAAAAATAATAATACTTCAAGCATACTAATCAAAGAAATCATGTCTTCTCAAAATAACATGGCTAAAGAAAGTTATCCCTACAAAATCATATAGTCTGGCTGTTGCTCTATCTTCATCACACAAAGTATTTAATCATGCACAACCCCGATGACAAGCCAAGCAATTGTTTCATACTTTAGTAATCTCAAACTCTTTCAACTTTCACGCAATACGTGAGTGTGAGCCATGGACATAGCACTATAGGTGGAATAGAATGGTGGTTGTGGAGAAGACAAAAAAGGAGAATATAGTCTCACATCAACTAGGTGTATCAATGGGCTATGGAGATGCCCATCAATAGATATCAATGTGAGTGAGTAGGGATTGCCATGTAACGGATGCACTAGAGCTATAAATATATGAAAGCTCAACAAAAGAAACTAAGTGGGTGTGCATCCAACTTGCTTGGTCACGAAGACCTAGGGCACTTTTGAGGAAGCCCATCATTGGAATATACAAGCCAAGTTCTATAATGAAAAATTCCCACTAGTATATGAAAGTGACAACATATGAGACTCTCTATCATGAAGATCACGGTGCTACTTTGAAGCACAAGTGTGGAAAAAGAGATAGTAGCATTGTCCCTTCTCTCTTTTTCTCTCATTTTTTTTTATTTTTTTATGTTTCTCTTTTTTTTCTTTGGGCCTTTTCTCTTTTTTTATGGCCTCTTTTTTTCTCTTTTTTTCTTTTCTTTTTGTAAAGTCCGAAGTCTCATCCCGACTTGTGGGGGAATCATAGTCTCCATCATCCTTTCCTCACTGGGACAATGCTCTAATAATGATGATCATCACACTTTTACTTTTCTTACAACTCAATAATTACAACTCGATACTTAGAACAAATCATGACTCTATATGAATGCTTCCGGCGGTGTACCGGGATATGCAATGAATCAAGAGCACCATGTATGAAAATTATGAAGGTGGCCTTGCCACAAATACAATGTCAACTACATGTTCATGCAAAAAGTAATATGACAATGATGGAGCGTGTCATAATAAACAGAACGGTGGAAAGTTGCATGGAAATAAATCTCAGAATGGCTATGGAAATGCAATAATAGGTAGGTATGGTGGCTGTTTTGAGGAAGGTATATGGTGGGTGTATGATACCGGCGAAAAGTGCGTGGTATTAGAGAGGCTAGCAAAGGCGGAAAGGTGAGAGTGCGTATAATCCATGGACTCAACATTAGTCATAAAGAACTCATATACCTATTGCAAAAATTTAGAAGTCATCAAAAACAAAAGCACTACGCGCGTGCTCCTAGGGGGATAGATTGGTAGGAAAAGACCATCGCTCGTCCCCGACCGCCACTCATAAGGAAGACAATCAATAAATAAAATTGTGCTCCAACTTCATCACAAAGCGGTTCACCATACGTGCATGCTACGGGGATCACAAACTTTAATACAAGCATTCTTTAAATTCATAATCACCCAACTAGCATTACTTTGATATTATCACCTCCATATCTCAAAACAATTATCAAGCATCAAACTTATCTTAGTATTCAACGCACTCAAAAGAAAGTTTTCACATATCTTGAATACCAAGTATATTATCATTAAGCAAATTACCATGCTAATAACGACTCTCAAAATAATCTAAGTGAAGCATGAGAGATCAATAGTTTCTTTAAAAAAATCCACCACAGTGTTCTTAAAAGATCTAAGTGAAGCACTAGAGCAAAAATTATCGTGCTCAAAAGATATAAGTGAAGCACTAGAGCAAAACTATCAAGCTCAAAAGATATAAGTGAAGCACATAGAGTATTCTAGCAAATTCCAAATCATGTATGGCTCTCTCAAAAGGCGTGTACAGCAAGGATGATTGTGGTAAACTAACAAGCAAAGACACAAATAATACAAGACGCTCCAAGCAAAACTCATGACATGTGGTGAATAAAAATATAGCTCCAAGTAAATTACCGATGGAAGTGGGCGAAAGAGGGGATGCCTTCCAGGGCATCCCCAAGCTTTAACTTTTTGGTGTCCTTGGATTATCTTGGGGGTGCCATGGGCATCCCCAAGCTTAGGTTCTTGCCACTCCTTGTTCCATAATCCATCAAAAGAATTCACCCAAAACTTGAAAACTTCACAACACAAAACTCAACAGAAATGTCATGAGCTCGTTAGTGAAAGAAAACAAAAGACTACTTCAAGGTACTGTAATGAACTCATTCTTTATTTATATTGGTGTTAAACCTACTGTATTCCAACTTCTCTATGGATTATAAACTATTTTACTAGCCATAGATTCATCAAAATAAGCAAACAACACACGCAAAACAGAATCTGTCAAAAATAGAACAGTCTGTAGCAATCTGTAACTAACGCAAACTTCTGGAACTCTAAAACTTCTACCAAAATAGGAAGTCCTGGAAAATTTGTTTATTGAACAGAAGCAATAAGAATCAACGAAAAATCACGTTCCTGTGATTTAACACAATTATATTCGTGCGTGCAAAGTTTCTGTTTTTCAGCAGAATCAAATCAACTATCATCATAGGTTATCCTATAGGTTCTACTTGGCACAAACACTAATAAAAACATAAAACCACATCTAACCAGAGGATAGATTGATTATTTATTCCTAAACAGAAGCAAAAACAAAAAACAAAAAATAAAATTGGGTTGCCTCCCAACAAGCGCTATCGTTTAATGCCCCTAGCTAGGCATTGATATTTCAGTGATGCTCACAAGAAAGACAAGAATTGAAGGACAAAGAGAGCATCATAAAACACGTTATAAACACATCTAAGTCTAACATACTTCCTATGCATAGGCATCTTATAGGCAAACAAATTATCAAGGCAAGCAAAAACTAGCATATGCAAGGAGGCAGAAAGAAACAATAGCAATCTCAACATAACGAGAGGTAATTTATTATCATGAAAATTTCTACGACCATATTTTCCTCTCTAATAATAATTACATGTGGGATCATAAGCAAATTCAACAAAATAGCTATCACATAAAATATTTTCAACACGATCCACATGCATGCAAAGTTGACACTCTTCCGAAATAGTGGAATTAACATTAACTGAAGTCATGACCTCTCCAAACCCACTTTTATCAAAAATTTCATAAGATTGAATATTCTCCAAATATGTGGGATCTAGAGTTGACACTCTTCCAAACCCACTTTCAATATTATTTCAAACAATATTATCAATCTCATATTCATCATGGGGATTAAATAAATTTTCAAGATCATAAGAGGAATCACCCCAATCATGATCATTGCAACAAGTAGTAGACATAGCAAAACTAGCATCCCCAAGCTTAGGGTTTTGCACATTATTAGCACAATTGACATCAAGAGAATTTATAAGAAAATCATTTAAATCATGCTTTTCATTGAGGGAGCTATCAAGCATGGGTGCAATAGCAACGATCTCATTTTTAACATAAGGAACTATAGCAAATTCGTCTCCATAAATATTGGCTTCATGGCCACAAGAATAGCAAGCATCATGTTCATCAAGGGATATTTCAATCAAATCATCAGAATCATCATTATCTATAGATTCATGCATATCATTATTTTCTTCCAAAGCAACGGTCATTCTTTCAATAAATTCTTGGACATAGACATTATGAGCAAGGTTATCATTGCAATATTTAAGTATGACGGAATTTTCAGATTTGTTGAGAGAAAAATCATACTTTTCAATCAAAGAAGAAACTTCACGAGCACCCTTAAAAATGAGAAATTCTTCCATTTGTTCGATATCATAGTAACTATAAACACCCTTTGCATAAGAAGATAAGATTTCATTATCATTGAACTGACATAGGCAGGGAAGGTGTTTTTTAGGGTTCTTAGAGCAACAAGAAAAATCACATATTTCACAAAGATTCCAAGGATAGCATAGCAAACTATTTATATGATACCGTAAGAGTCTCCCTTTTTCAAATAAACGATGACGCACAAAATGAGCATGCTCATCTAAAGATTTCCCATCAACTAGGCTAGTTGGGGTTTCAGCACGAGCGCATAAGGATCAAAGATTATCCAAGTAGAACACTTTAAGTGGATCCATATCAATAGATTTTTAGCAAGCAAAGATGCAAGCATATAGAAGGCACAAGGAAACACAAACAAAGATACATACGGGATTAAGGCGAAAGAGAGGGCGAATAAAATGGCAAGGGTGAAGTGGGGAAGAGGAAAACGAGAGGCAAATAATGTAATGCGAGAGATAGGGATTGTGATGGGTACTTGGTATTGTTGACTTGCTTGCGTGAGCCTCCCCGGCAACGGCGCGAGAGATTCTTATTGCTACCTCTTGAGCACTGCGTTGGTTTTCCCCGAAGAGGAGAGGATGATGCAGTAAAGTAGCGTAAGTATTTCCCTCAGTTTTTGAGAACCAAGGTATCAATCCAGTAGGAGACCACGCACAAGTCCCTCGTACCTACACAAAACGATAGTTACTCGCAACCAACGCGATTAGGGGTTGTCAATCCCTCCACGGTCACTTACGAGGGTGAGATCTAATAGAGATGATAAATAATAATTTTGGTATTTTTGATATATAGATGCAAAGTGAAAAGTAAAAGGCAAAGTAAAAACAAAGAAAATAAATAAAGTGATGGAGATTGATATGATGAGAATAGACCCGGGGGCCATAGATTTCACTAGTGGCTTCTCTCAAGAGCATAAGTATTCTACGGTGGGTGAACAAATTACTGTTGAGCAATTGACAGAATTGAGAATAGTTATGAACATATCTAGGCAATGATCATGTATATAAGCATCACGTCCGAGACAAGTAGATCGAAACGATTCTGCATCTACTACTATTACTCCACTCATCGACCGCTATCCAGAATGCATCTAGAGTATTAAGTTAAAAATAGAGTAACGCCTTAAGCAAGATGACATGATGTAGAGGGATAAATTCATGCAATATGATAAAAACCCCATCTTGTTATCCTCGATGGCAACAATACAATTCGTGCCTTGCAACCCTTTCTATCACTGGGTAAGGACACCGCAAGATCGAACCCAAAGCTAAGCACTTCTCCCATTGCAAGAACTACCAATCTAGTTGGCCAAACCAAATGGATAATTCAAAGAGACTTGCAAAGATAACTCAATCATACATAAAAGAATTCAGAGAAGATTCAAATATTTTCCATAGATAATCTGGATCCTAAACCCACAATTCATCGGTCTCAACAAACACACCGCAAAAAGAAGATTACGTCGAAAAGTTCTCCACAAGAGAGGGGGAGAACATTGTATTGAGATGCAAAAAGAGAGAAGAAGCCATCTAGCTACTATCTATGGACCCGAAGGTCTGAAGTAAACTACTCACACTTCATTGGAGAGGCTATGGTGTTGATGTAGAAGCCCTCCGTGGTAGATGCACCCTCCGGCGGAGCTCCGGAACATGCCCCAAGATGGGATCTCGTGGATACAGAAAGTTGCGGCGGTGGAATTAGGTTTTTGGCTCCTGTTCTGATCTGTCGGGGTTACGTAGGTATATATAGGACGAAGGAGTATGTCGGTGAAGCAACAGGGGGCCCACGAGGTAGGAGCGCGCCCAAGGGGGGCGCTCCCCACTCTCGTGACCTCCTCGGTTACTTCTTGGAGTAGGGTCCAAGTCCCCTGGATCACGTTCGGTGAGAAAATCACGTTCCCGGAGGTTTTATTCCGTTTGGACTCCGTTTGATATTCCGTTTCTTCGAAACACTGAAATAGGCAAAAAACAGCAATTCTAGGGTGGGCCTCCAGTTAATAGGTTAGTCCCAAAAATAATATAAAAGTGGAAAATAAAGCCCAATATAGTCGAAAACAGTAGATAAGTAGCATGGAGCAATCAAAAATTATAGATACGTTGGAGACGTATCACTCTGCGCTCGCCACTGTGATGGCGTCTATCATTGTTCTGCCGAGGCACATATGATGTACTCCTCGGAGGAGGCGTGGGCACTCGACGACGATTGTCGCGGTCGAGCCGATGATCATACTATCCACGGCCCTCACGTTGCATGGGCGATATTGGACTGTGGGCCAACTGAACTGTATCCGCTCCCACGGATCTGCTGTGAATCCTATTCTGCAACTGAGACACTGCGGTGTTCTGCTCTCCTGCAGCCCGAGCAAGGGCCGGATCAGCATCAAACCTCTGCCGGCCTCTGACTAGGAAGGTTGAATTGACTCTGCTATGCGGGCTGCAGCTGCGAGATTTTGTATCGGAGTGCGGTATACCTTAGGTGGAGGCAGAAAATGCTACCGTCGACTGGATTCAGGGACCCGCTACAGAGCACGCTCGTCGAGAGCATGCTGAAGGTTCTCCAGGCGAGTGTGCTCAGCCAAATTAGCCAGGCGCACCTCTTCCAAGGCTCGGGCCTCGGGTGTTTCTCTAACAATGGGCGTCTGGAGTGCATCCATGTTGCGGCGACGAAGTTCTTCTCTCTGCTGCGAAGAAAGGGGCTCGGGATGGTATTCCTCATGGACGCGCGACGGATCGCCGCCACCATCCTCGCCGTCTTCACGGCGGAAACCAGGTGGACCACGCGGTCGATCAACCATCAAGACTTCAGCCGTAGGGTCGCTTCTATCACACTCGGATGCGGTCTCCGCGGAGCCAGTCGACAGATCGAACAGGCCGTGGAGAGTTTCGTCAGCCTCGATCGCCGTGACTTGATGGGTGGCCGAACGTCGAGCCACCGCGTGTTTCACCCACCGTTGAATTCACCCACCGCTGTAGCCGCGACCGACCGGATCGCTTGCGGCGGCGAACAACGGGGAGGGAAAACACCATCAGAGCCGACTGATACTGAGTCGACGACTGCTTGAGAAGGACGCCGCAAACGCACGCGCGAAAGTGCATCGCCCCTCGAACGGGGAGTGCCTCGACGTCAAGGGGAGCTTCCTGAAGCCAAGTGGAGTCGCTGGCGATGAAAATGAGCGCACCGAGACGGATCTCGCGGCCCTCAGCCAATCCACCGCTAGAAACCATGATGATGATCGGAATTTTTTTGCAACTTCACCAATAAGTTGCTAAGACACCTGCCCCAAGGTGGGCGCCAACTGTCGTGGTTCTAAGACTGACAGTAGAAAGGGGGTAGGTATGGAGAGGTTAGATCTCAGCTATGGTGAAGGTGTACACACGAGTTTACGAGTTCAGGCCCTTCTCGGAGGAAGTAACAGCCCTACGTCTCGGTGCTCGGAGGCGGTCGACTGGATTATATGTGTATGATTTTATAGGGTTTGCGAACCCTTGTCCCAGAGGAGGGGGGTGGCTTATGTAGAGTGAGCCAGGACCCCAGTCTTCCCCCGTTACAGAGGGTTGAATGTACATAAAGTAGGGGCATTACAACTAACACCAGCCTTAAGTGCTATTGATGACCTTAAAGACTACGGAGGAACGCCTGCCCGTTACAATGCCGAGTGACTCTGGGTCTTCGGTTGGCCGAGTGATTCCTTGAGTGGTTGAGTGACAATAGGTAGGAGGACTCCCGAGTGACATGATTGTCGAGTGGATTGCACTCGACATCTTTGACTGGGGGTCTCTTGCTGCCTCTTGGACTTCTTATCTTCTATGGTAGGGACCTTGGGTATGACGTATAGTTCAGGCCTATGACCCTACCCTAGGTCTGTATCCTCATCAGGGCATCCCCAAGCTTAGGCTTTTGGTTGTCCTGGAATATTACCTTAGGGTGCCTTGGGCATCCCCAAGCTTAGGATCTTGCCACTCCTTATTCCATAGTCCACCGAATCTTTACCCAAAACATGAAAACTTCACAACACAAAACTTAACAGAAAACTCATAAGCTACGTTAGTATAAGAAAATAGATCACCACTTAGGTACTGTTATGAACTAATTCTAAATTCATATTGGTGTAATATCTAATGTATTCCAACTTCTCTATGGTTCATACCCTACGATATTACTCATAGATTCATCAAAATAAGCAAACAACACATAGAAAACAGAATCTGTCAGAAACAAAACAGTCTGTTGTAATCTGTAACTCTCGAATACTTCTGTAACTCCAAATATCCTACCAAATTAGGAAAACCTGAGAAATTTGTGTACCAATCCAGAGCAAAAGGAGTTAGATCAAAATCTCGTTTCTGTGAATTATCAAAACTAGTTTACTGGGCGCAAAAGTTTCTGATTTTCAGCAGGATCAACACAACTATCACCGTAAGCTATCGTAAAGGTCTTACTTGGCACTTTATTGAAACAAATGCTATAAAACATGATTACTACAGTAGCATAATCATGTGGACACACAAAAACAGTCAGGGTAAATATTGGGTTGTATCCAACAAGAGCTTTTCTTTAATGCCTTTCTAGCTAGGCATGATGATGACAATGATGCTCACATAAAAGATAAGAATTGAAACATAACGGGAGAATCATGAAGCATATGACTAGCACATTTAAGCCTAACCCACTTCCTATGCATAGGGATTTTGTGAGAAAACAACTTATAGGAACAATAATCAACTAGCATAGGAAGGCAAAACAAGCACAACTTCAAGATTTTCAACACATAGAGAGGAAACTTGATATTATTGCAATATGTAAGAGCATATGTTCCTCCCTCATAATAATTTCTAGTAGCATCATGAATGAATTTAACAATATAACTATCACATAAATCATTCTTTTCATGATGCACAACCATAGAATTTTTATTACTCTCCACATAAGAAAATTTCTTCTCATGAATACTAGTGGGAGCAAACTCGACAAAATAACTATCATGTGAAGCATAATCCGATTGAAAATTGAAATCATGATGACAAGTTTCATGGTTATGTTTATTCTTTATGGCATACATATGATCACAAAAATCATCATAAATAGGAGGCATGCTTTCATCATAATAAACTTGCCCATCAAAACTTGGGGGACAAAAAATATCATATTCATCAAACATAGCATCCCCAAGCTTGTAGCTTTGCATATCATTAGCATCATGGGTATTCAAAGAATTCGTACTAACAACATTGCAATCATGCTCATCATTCACATATTTTGTGCCAAGCATTCTATGTAATTCTTCTTCTAGTACTTGAGCACAATTTTCGGAATCGTTATTTTCATGGAAGACATTAAAAAGATGAAGCGTATGAGGCACCCCCAATTCCGTTTTTTTGTAATTTTCTTTTATACACTAAACTAGTGATAAAACAAGAAACTAAAATATTTGATTGCAAGATCTAAAGATATACCTTCAAGCACTCACCTCCCCGGCAACGGCGCGAGAAAAGAGCTTGATGTCTACTACACAACCTTCTTCTTGTAGACGTTGTTGGGCCTTCAAGTGCAGAGGTTTGTAGGACAATAGAAAATTTCCCTCATGTGGATGACCTAAGGTTTATCAATCCGTGGGAGGCGTAGGATGAAGATGGTCTCTCTCAAGCAAACCTGCAACCAAATAACAAAGAGTCTCTTGTGTCCCCAACACACCCAATACAATGGTAAATTGTATAAGTGCACTAGTTCGGCGAAGAGTTGTTGATACAAGTGCAATATGGATGGTAGATACAGGTTTTTGTAATCTGAAAATATAAAAACACCAAGGTAACTAATGATAAAAGTGAACATAAATGGTATTGCAATGCTAGGAAACAAGGCCTAGGGTTCATACTTTCACTAGTGCAAGTTCACTCAACAATAATAACATAACTCGATCATATAACTATCCCTCAACATGCAACAAAGAGTCATTCCAAAGTCACTAATAGCGGAGAACAAACGAAGAGATTATTGTAGGGTACGAAACCACCTCAAAGTTATCCTTTCTGATCGATCTATTCAAGAGTCCGTAGTAAAATAACACAAAGCTATTCTTTCGGTTTGATCTATCATAGAGTTCATACTAGAATAACACCTTAAGACACAAATCAACCAAAACCCTAATGTCACCTAGATACTCCAATGTCACCTCAAGTATCCATGGGTATGATTATACGATATGCATCACACAATCTTAGATTCATCTATTCAACCAACTAAAAGAACTTCAAAGAGTGCCCCAAAGTTTCTACCGGAGAGTCAAGACGAAAACGTGTGCCAACCCCTATGCATAATTTCACAAGGTCACTGAACCCGCAAGTTGATCACCAAAACATACATCAACTAGATCACGTGAATATCCCATTGTCACCATAGATAAGCACATGCAAGACATACATCAAGTGTTCTCAAATCCTTAAAGACTCAATCCAATAAGATAATTTCAAAGGGAAAACTCAATCCATTACAAGAGAGTAGAGGGGGAGAAACATCATAAGATCCAACTATAATAGCAAAGCTCGCGATACATCAAGATCGTGCCAAATCAAGAACACGAGAGAGAGAGAAAGAGATCAAACATGTAGCTACTGGTACATACCCTCAGCCCCGAGGGTGAACTACTCCCTCCTTGTCATCGAGAGCGCCGGGATGATGAAGATGGCAACCGGTGAGGGATCCCCCCTCCAGCAAGGTGCCGGAACAGGGTCCCGATTAGTTTTTAGTGGCTACACAGGCTTGCAGCGGTGAAACTCACGATCTAGGTTTCTTTCTGGGGTTTTCTATATTTATAGTAATTTTTGGCGTCGGTCTCACGTCAGGGGGGTCTCCTAGTCGTCCACGAGATAGGGCGGGCGCGCCTAGAGGGATGGGCGCCCCCCCCACCCTCGTGGGCAGCCCGGGACTCTTATAGCCCAACTCTTTTACTCCGGGGGCCTCTTTTGGTCCACCAAAAATCATCAAAAATTGGCACGTCAATTGGACTCCGTTTGGTATTACTTTTCTCTAAAACTCAAAAACAAGGAAAAAAACAGAAACTGGCACTGGCCTCTACACTACTGGAAACAGCTTCTTTGCTGTCCGCTAGGACGGACGACAAAGGCATAGATCACGGAAGGCAAACATCTTTGCTGTCCGCCAGCAGACGGCAAACTGTCCGTCTGAACATGAGCCAACAAAGGCCTTCTTTACCGTCCTCTTTTGCGAAACGGAGGGCAAACCATTGTGTCGTCTGCCTTCTGAGTCCAGCAGACAGCAAAGACAACGGATAGCAGAGGGGTGGCGTCAGAGCCGTTAGGGCGTTAACGACGATCTTTGTCGTCCGCCAGCAGACGGCAACAATTCAAAAAGCTTTGCCGTCCGCCAGCCGACGGCAAAGAGCACAGTTAGGCTAGCACTGGGAAGCTACCACATGGCCAGCTATGCCGTCTTTGCCGTCCGCTGGAAGACGGCATAGCTGACCAAATAGGCAGCCAGTGTTCCCAGTGTCCACAGGTAGCTGCCATGTGGCCTCTTTGCCTTCTGCTAGCTGACGGCTATATATCCCCTACTTTTTAATCCATTTAATTTGGCAACATATAACAGATATATAACAGATGTATTACATAGATATAACTCCAACATATCCAACAATATAAGAGCAAGTCCAACAACATATTTCATCAAATCCAACATATACAACAACATAAAAGTCCAACATATCCATATATGTGCATACATATCCAGAAAGAAGTTTCCAACAATATATCCATATAGACATATGTACATAAACAACAAGGAAGCAAGAGAAGAATAGGACACTCCATCAATGCAAGCTTCCTCATCGATCTAAAGAAAATTTGCAAATTGGGAAACATGAAAGTTAGAACACAAGAAGAAAAAGAAGAAGAGGACTAGCTAGAAGAAAAGGAAGAGGAAGAAAAGAAGGAATAGGAAGAAAAGAAGAAGAAGAAGCTTCTTCTTATTCTTCTTCTTCTTCTCATCTTCCTTGATTTTCTTCATCTTGTCATTTGTGGACTAAACATACTAAGGTATGTAAAAATGCCATTTGTGGGCTAAGGTGGGTAAAAATGCTAAGTGTGTAGGTCAATTTAGAGCTAAGCTAGGTAAATAGGTCATTTTGGAGCTAACGTAGGTTAAATGGATAGCTAACATAGGTCAAATGGATCATATTGGAGCTAACCTAGGTAAACTTGGTCATTTTTGAGCTAACCTAGCAAACTATGGCATTTTTGTCCTAACTAAACTTATTGTGTCATTTTAGAGGACAACAAGCTAAGTATATGAAATTTATGAGGTTAGCAAGGTTATTATGCCATTTATGAATAAAAACAAGTAAGAGGAGGAAAAGAAGAAGAATAAGAAGAAGAAGAAGAAGAAGAAGAAGAAGAAGAAGAAGAAGAAGAAGAAGAAGAAGAGGAAGAAGAAGAAGAAGAAGAAGAAGAAGAAGAAGAAGCTTCTTCTTCTTCTTTTCTTCCTATTCCTTCTTTTCTTCCTCTTACTTGATTGTCTTCATCTTACTATGTCATTTGTGGACAAAATAGGCTAAATTTTGTCATAAATGGACTCAATAGGCTAAATAAGAAGAAAAATGTCATTTTTGAGCTAACGTAGCAAATTATGCCATTTATGACCTAACTAAGCTTATTGTGTCATTTTAGAGGACAACAAGCTAAGTATATGACATTTATGAGGTTAGCAAGGTTATAATGCCATATACGAATAAAAACAAGTAGGAGGAGGAAAAGAAGAAGAATAAGAGTTCTTCTTCTTATTATTATTATTATTTTCTTTCTATTCCTTCTTTCCTTCCTCTTCCTTGATTTTCTTCATCTTGTTATGTCATTTGTGGAATAAATAAGCTAAATTATGTCATACATGGACTAAACAGACTAAATAAGAAGAAAAATACTGTTATCACGGAGGTGTAGGAATGGTCGGGGCTGCGCCATTGTTGGCAGATGGAGGTGAAGGACCGGTCGGGGTTCCGGCATTGGGAGACGCAGAAGGATTGGTTGATGCTTGTCGGGAGCCATGCTGAACCAAAGATCATTTACAATAATGTCTCGTTAGCATGATGCAAACTGAAATGTGAACAGTAGTAACCAAGGACCATTCAAATCAAACTCACCGTGCCCCTGACCGCTTTTCTGGCACATGGTCTACATATTTGGATCTCACGAGTCAGTGATATTAGTTAGTAATGCGAACATTACATGCATGATTGGGCTAATATGTGATACATCTCCAACGTATCTACAATTTATGAAGTATTCATGCTGTTATATTATCCATCTATGATGATTTATATGCATTTATATGTCATTTTATATGATTTTTGGGACTAACCTATTAACCTAGAGCCCTATGCCAGTTTTTGTTTTCTCCTTGTTTTAGTGTTTTACAGAAAAGGGATACCAAACGGAGTTCAATTAACGTGCCAATTTTTGAGGATTTTTTATGGACCAAAAGAAGACCACGGAGCATCGGAGTTGGGCCAGAAGAGTCCCGGGCTGCCCACGAGAGTGGGGGCCACGCCCGCCCCCCTAGGGCGCGCCCCCCTATCTCGTGGACAGCCCGGAGACCCCCTCTAACGTGAAACCAACGCCAAATATTCCTATAAATACAGGAACCTTCGGGAATTAACCTAGATCGGATGTTCCGCCGCCACAAGCCTCTGTAGCCACGAGAAATCAATCTAGGCCCTCTCCGGCACCCTGCCGGAGGGGGCCATCATCACCGGAGGCCATGGAGGAGGATCTCGGAGGGGTCATCATCGCCATGAAGGCCAAGGACCAGAGGGGGAAATCCATGGAGGAGGAAGCACAAGGGGGATAACCTCTCCTCCTCTCTCTTGGTGGCACGGGAGTGCCATCGGGAGTGGAATCATCGCCGCGGTGATCGTCTTCATCAACATCACCATCATCATCACCATCCTCATCTCTTTTATGCAGTCCACTCTCCCACACCCTGCTGTAATCCCTACTTGAACATGGTTCTTTATGCTACATATTATGATCCAATGATGTGTTGCCATCTTATGATGTTTTGAGTAGTTATCTTTTGTCCTTGAGTTGATTGATGATCTAGATTGGTACGAGTTGTATGTTTTATTATTGGTGCTGTCCTATGGTGCCCTCCGTGTCGCGCAAGCGTGAGGGATTCCCGTTGTAGGGTGTTGCAATACGTTCATGATTTGCTTATAGTGGGTTGCTAGAGTGACAGAAGCTTAAACCCCAGTAAGGGGGTTGTTGCGTATGGGATAAAAGGGGACTTGATGCTTTAATGCTATGGTTGGGTTTTACCTTAATGAATCTTTAGTATTTGCGGATGCTTGCTAGAGTTCCAATCATAAGAGCATATGATCCAAGTAGGAAAAGTATGTTAGTTTATGCCTCTCCCTCATATGAAATTGCAATGATGACTATCGATCTTGTTAACAATTGCTTAGGACAATTCCGCACACCGATCCACCATTATTCCACACTCGCTATTTATATTATTTAGTAATATATTCTAAATTTATGATAACAGCACCTAATTTTATATTTTAGCTCTCCGATTTCATGCAAAGTTATCCTCTTTATACCCACAACATAGTTTTACTTCTTGTTTCGAGTTGGAAGCAAACGTTTGGTGCACGTAGAGTCGTATCAGTGGCGGATAGGGCTTGAGAGAATATTGATCTTACCATTAGCTCCTTGTGGGTTCAACACTCCATACTTATCACTTCCACCTTTGGGAATTGCTATGATGATTCCCTGCACTTGGGGATTATCAAGCTCTTTTCTAGCGCCGTTGCCGGGGAGCAATAGCGTGGGGCTGATATTTTCGTTTGTGCTTGTTTTCTTTCTTCACTAAGTAGATTTTGTTTTCCTTTTTTGTTTCTGTTTTTTTTGGGTGAAACATACAATTTTTTTAAAAAAGAATGAAAATACCAAAAAAAGAATTACTTGCCTCTCATGCCTAAAAAAAGTTTTTCAAAAAGAAAAGTGATTGGAAAGTTATGCATTGAAGAAGTGAGGGTCGACCTTGAGCACTTGTGTTCATGCTCACGGAAACAATGTAGAATTTTTCATGGAAGTTTCTCTATAAATAACTATCCCCTTGTATATATCCATTATATTATAAAAATAATGTGCCAAGCTTGGGTTTTTAATGTGATAAGATTGCTTGCTTACTTTGTGCAGAACAAAAACAGAAACTTTGGCTGCAGTGCATGAATTTACATTTTTTACTGGAAAGTCAAATGGATCTGAGACTTTTTGCACATTATTTCTGTACAAATTTTTCAAATTGTCGAATTTATTTCATAATTTGTGGAGTTAGAGAAGTTTACTAAACTTTGAGATGACTACAGACTGTCCTGTTCTTGACAGATTCTGTTTTTCGTGTGTTGTTTGCTTATTTTGATGCATCTATGGCTAGTATGTAGTGTATGAACCATAGAAAAGTTGGAATACAGTAGGTTTAACACCAATGTAAACAAAGAATGAGTTAATTACAGTACCTTAAAGTGGTAGTTTGCTTTATTCCACTAACGGATTTCACAAGTTTTTGTTTAAGTTTTTGTGAATGAAGCGTTTGAAGAACGAGGAGTTACCGATGCGAGAAGAATAAAGAGAGACAAGAGTTCAAGCTTGGCGATGCACAAGGCACCCCAAGTAAATATTTCAAAGGATACTCAAGCATCTATGCTTGGGGATGCCCCGGTTGGCATCCCATCTTTCTTCTTCAACAAATATCGGTATACCTCGGTTTTTGTTTTGTTCACATGATTTGTGTCCTTTGTGTTCTTATTTTTCTTGAAAGAATCATGCTAGTATGAGATATCTCTTCATAGATAGAATACTTCATGTGCATCACTTATATCACTTAAGTATGATCTTATAGAATTGCTCTTTGTGCTTCACTTAAATCGTTTGAGTATGGTTTTATAGAATGCTTCGTGCGCTTCACTTATATATTTTGAGCTTGGATAATTGGCTAGTCTATATTAATTATAGAATGCTCCATGAACTTCACTTATATATTTTGGAGTATGAATAATACTATAATTTAAAGTGGGTTTGGAAGAGTGTCAACTTTAGGAATTAGTGATCCCACTATCTTGGAGGGTGTTGAATCTCCGTACGATATTTATGAAAGTGGATTTGGAAGAGTGTCAACTTTAGTTAGTATTCCACTATTTTGGAAGAGGTTCCAATTGAGTAAGAGAAAAAAGTTTCTATCCATGATGCTACTGAAATTATTATGAGGTAAGAATATGTGCTTGTAGGAGTTGCAATAATATCAAGTTTCCTCTCTATGTGCTTAAAGTTTTGAAGTTATACTTGTTATGCTAGTTGACTTCCGTTCCTATAAATTGTGTTCTCACAAAATCCCTAGGCATAGGAAGTGAGTTAGATTTAAATGTGCTAGTCATATTCTTCATGATGCTCTCTTTGTGTTTCAACTCTTTTCTTTTATGTGAGCATCATGTAAATCATCATGTCTAGCTAAAAGGCATTAAAGAAAAGCGCTTGTTGGGAGACAACCCAATGTTTATCATTACTGTTTTTGTGTGTCTCATGATTAAGCTAATGTAGTAATCATGTTTTATAGCTTTTGTTTCAATAAAGTGCCAAGTAAGACCTTTGGGAAGACTTGGGTGAAAGTTAATGTGATCTTGCTGTAAATAACAGAAACTTTGTGCTCACGAGATTAGCTGTCATTTTTTACAGAAGAGTGATTTTGAGTTGATTCTTTTTGCAGAAGATTTATAGTCCAATTCCTCACGTCCAACAATTTTTTCATAATTTTTGGAGTATCAGAAGTATGGATATTGTTCCGATCATTACAGACTGTTTTGTTTGTGATAGATTCTGTTTTCATTGCATAGTTTGCTTGTTTTCTAGTTTCTATGGCTTATATTTCTCAATATAAAGTGTAGAAATGATATGGTACAGTAGGCATTATGTGAAAACAATTATGAACCTTGTCTTTTACAGTACCAAAGTGCATGGTTTACTCTTTATCATACTTACCTATCTCACGAAGTTCCATTAAGTTTTGTGTGATTGAAGTTTTCAAGTTTTGCGTGAGATATCGATATGAGGAGAATAAGGAGTGGAAAGACCCTAAGCTTGGGGATGCCCAAGGCACCCCAAGGTAATATTCAAGGAAGACTCTAGCGCCTAAGCTTGGGGATGCCCCGGAAGGCATCCCCTATTTCGTCTTCAAAACTATCGGTACATCTTACTCGAAGCTATATTTTTATTCGTCACATGATATGTGTTTTGCTTGGAGTGTATTTTTAATTTTACTTTCTGTTTGAATAAAATCATTCGATCCGAATTATTGAATAATAAAAAAGGGGGAACCCTCCCATGGCTAGTTAATTATTTGACTACTTAGTGTCCTTCACTCATATCTTTTGGAGTAGTTTATCATTTACTCATGTGCTTCATGTATATCCTATGACTAAATGGGGGAATGAATTGAATTTCATAAATATGATTTTTTTATATATTTCATATGCTTATAACATGGTTACTGATGACTTCACACATAGGAAGTATGAGGCATAAAAGTTGTTGAGAGTTGGCAAACGTAGTTTTGGTCATCGGTGCAATTAATAGGAAGTAATAAGGAAAGAGAGGTTCACATACAAATATATTATCTTGGACATCTTTTATGATTGTGAAGCACTCATTAAGTATGACATGCTAAAAGAGTTGATGTTGGACAAGGAAGAGAACGTAATGGTTTATGTTTTCCGACATCTCAGTTAAAGTATATTGTCATTAACCTTCCAAACATGTTGAGCTTGCTTTTCCCCCTCATGCTAGCCAAAAATTCCTAGCACAAAGTAGAGATACTACTTGTGCTTCCAAATATCCTTAAACCCAGTTTTTCCATGAGAGTCCACCATATCTACCTATGGATTGAGTAAGATCCTTTAAGTAAGTTGCATCGGTGCAAGCAATAAAAATTGCTCTCTAAATATGCATGACTTATTAGTGTGGAGAAAATAAGCTTTGTACGAACTTGTTATGGAAGGAATAAAAGCGACGCGCTACATAATAAAGGTCCATATACAAGGGGCAATATAAAGTGACGTTCATTCGCATTAAGATTTTGTGTATCCAACCCTAAAAGCGCATGACAACCTCTGCTTCCCTCTGCGAAGGGCCTATCTTTTACTTTATGTTTTTACTTTATGCTTAAGTCAAGGTGATCCTCACCTTTCCCTTTTTCATTTTATCCTTTGGCGAGCCCCTCGTGTTTGAAAGATCGTGATATATATATCCAATTGGATGTAAGTTAGCATGGGCTATTCTTGTTGACATCACCTAAAGGTGAATATATTGGGAGGCAACACAATAAGCCCCTATCTTTCTTAGTGTCCGGTTGAAACTCCATTACCACAAGTATTGCGTGAGTGTTAGCAATTGTAGGAGACTATATGATAGTTGAGTATGTGGACTTGCTGAAAAGCTCTATTCTTGACTCTTTCTGATGTTATGATAAATTGCAATTGCTTCAATGACTGAGATTATAGTTTTTTAGTTCTCAATGAAGTTTCTGAACCATACTTGACATTGTGAATAGATTGTTACTTGATCATGAAAAGTTTTATGAGATAAGCTACTATTATGACACATATTGATGCTAGAAAAGGTGATTGAAATTATCATTGATCAAACTTGTGCACCTACTAGCATTCACACTTCATAAACTATTTCTTTTATCATTTACCTACTCGAGGACGAGCAGGAATTAAGCATGGGGATGCAGGTACGTCTCCAATGTATCTATAATTTAATAAGTATTCATGCTATTATATTATCCATCTATGATGATTTATATGCATTTATATGTCATTTTATATGATTTTTGGGACTAACCTGTTAACCTAGAGCCCAGTGCCAGTTTCTGTTTTCTCCTGGTTTTAGTGTTTTACAGAAAAGGGATACCAAACGGAGTCCAATTTGACGTGCCAATTTTTGAGGATTTTTTATGGACCAAAAGAAGACCACGGAGCATCAGAGTTGGGCTAGAAGAGTTCCGGGTTGCCCAAGAGAGTGGGGGCCGCGCCCTCCCCCGTAGGGCGCGCCCCCCTATCTCGTGGACAGCCCGGAGACCCCCCCTGATGTGAAACCAATGCAAAATATTCCTATAAATACAGACACCTTCGGGAATTAACCTAGCTCAGAAGTTCCGCCGCCGCAAGCCTTTGTAGCCACGAGAAATCAATCTAGGCCCTATCCGGCACCCTGCCGGAGGGGGCCATCATCACCGGAGGCCATGGAGGAGGATCTCGGAGGGGCCATCATCGCCATGAAGGCCAAGGACCAGAGGGGGAATGCCATGGAGGAGGAAGCACAAGGGGGAGAACCTCTCGTCCTCTCTCTTGGTGGCACCGGAGTGCCATCGAGAGGGGAATCATCGCCGCGGTGATCGTCTTCATCAACATCACCATCATCATCACCATCCTCATCTCTTTTATGCGGTCCACTCTCCCACACCCCACTATAATCCCTACTTGAACATGGTGCTTTATGCTACATATGATGATCCAATGATGTGTTGCCATCTTATGATGTTTTGAGTAGTTATCTTTTGTCCTTGAGTTGATTGATGATCTAGATTGGTACGAGTTGTATGTTTTATTATTGGTGCTGTCCTATGGTGCCCTCCGTGTCACGCAAGCATGAGGGATTCCCGCTGTAGGGTGTTGCAATATGTTCATGATTCGCTTATAGTGGGTTGCTAGAGTGACAGATGCTTAAACCCGAGTAAGGGGGTTGTTGCGTATGGGATAACAGGGGACTTGATGCTTTAATGCTATGATTGGGTTTTACCTTAATGAATCTTTAGTATTTGCAGATGGTTGCTAGAGTTCCAATCATAAGATCATATGATCCAAGTAGGAAAAGTATGTTAGTTTATGCCTCTCCCTCATATGAAATTGCAATGACGACTATCGATCTTGTTAGCAATTGCTTAGGACAATTCCGCACACTGATCCACCATTATTCCACACTCGCTATTTATATTATTTAGTAATATATTCTAACTTTATGATAACAGCACCTACTTTTATATTTTAGCTCTCCGATTTCATGCAAAGTTATCCTCTTTATACCCACAACATAGTTTTCCTTCTTGTTTCTAGTTGGATGCAAATGTTCGGTACACGTAGAGTCGTATCAGTGGCAGATAGGGCTTGAGAGAATATTGATCTTACCTTTATCTCCTTGTGGGTTCGACACTCCATACTTATCACTTCCACCTTTGGGAGCAATAGCGTGGGGTTGATATTTTTGTGTGTGCTTGTATGCTTTATTCACTAAGTAGATTTTGTGTTTCCCTTTTTTCTGTTTTGTTGTGGGTGAAACATACGAATTTTTTTAAAAAGAATGAAAATACCAAAAAAAGAATTACTTGCCTCTCATGCCTAAAAAAAGTTTTTCAAAAAGAGAAGTGATTGGAAAGTTATGCATTGAAGAAGTGAGGGTTGACCTTGAGCACTTGTGTTCATGCTCGCGGAAACAATGTAGAATTTTTCATAGAAGTTTCTCTGTAAATAACTATCCCCTTGTATATATCCATTGTATTATAAAAATAATGTGCCAAGCTTGGGGTTTTAGTGTGATAAGATTGCTTGCTTACTTTGTGCAGAACAAAAACAAAAACTTTGGCTGTAGTGCATGAATTTACATTTTCTACTGGAATGTCAAATGGATCTGAAACTTTTTGCACATTACTTCTGTACAAATGTTTCAAATTGTAAAATTTATTTCATAATTTTTGGAGTTACATAAGTTTACTAAACTTCCAGATTACTACAGACTGTCCTGTTCTTGACAGGTTCTGTTTTTCGTGTGTTGTTTGCTTATTTTGATGTATAAATGGATAGTATGTAGGGTATGAACCATAGAAAATTTCGAATACAGTAGGTTTAACACCAATATAAACAAATAATGAGTTAATTACAGTACCTTAAAGTGGTAGTTTGCTTTATTCCACTAACGGATCTCACAAGTTTTTGTTTAACTTTTTGTGAATGAAGCGTTTGAAGAACGAGGAGTTACCGATGCGAGAAGAATAAAGAGAGACAAGAGTTCAAGCGTGGGGATGCCCAAGGCACCCAAAGTAAATATTTAAAAGGATACTCAAGCATCTATGCTTGGGGATGCCCCGGTTGGCATCCCATCTTTCTTCTTCAACAAATATCGGTCTACCTCGGTTTTTGTTTTGTTCACATGATTTGTGTCCTTTGTGTTCTTATTTTTCTTGAAAGAATCATGCTAGTATTAGATAGCTCTTCATATATAGAATACTTCATGTGCATCACTTATATCATTTAAGTATGATCTTATAGAATTGCTCTTTGTGCTTCACTTAAATCGTTTGAGTATGGTTTTATAGAATGCTTCATGCGCTTCACTTATATATTTTGAGCTTGGATGATTGGCTATTCTATATTAATTGTAGAATGCTCCATGAACTTCACTTATATCTTTTGGAGTATTAATAATACTATAATTTAAAGTGGGTTTGGAAGAGTGTCAACTTTAGGAATTAGTGATCCCACTATCTTGGAGGGTGTTGAATCTCTGTACGATATTTATGAAAGTGGATTTGCAAGAGTGTTAACTTTAGTTAGTATTCCACTATTTACGAAGAGGTTCCAATTGAGTATGATAAAAAAGTTGCTATCCATTATGCTACTGAAATTATTATGAGGGTAGAATATGTGCTTGTAGGAGTTGCAATAATATCAAGTTTCCTCTCTATGTGCTTAAAGTTTTGAAGTTATACTTGTTTTGCCTTCCTATGCTAGTTGACTTTTGTTCCTATAAATTGTGTGCTCACAAAATCCCTAGGCATATGAAGTGAGTTAGATTTAAATGTGCTAGTAATATTCTTCATGATGCTCTCTTTGTGTTTCAACTCTTTTCTTTTATGCGAGCATCATTGAAATCATCATGCCTAGCTAAAAGGCATCAAAGAAAAGTGCTTGTTGGGAGACAACCCCATGTTTATCCTTACTGTTTTTGTGTGTCTACATGATTAAGCTACTGTATTAATCATGTTTTATAGCTTTTGTTTCAATAAAGTTCCAAGTAAGACCTTTGGGAAGACTTGGGGGAAAATTAATGTGATCTTGCTGTAAAAAACAGAAACTTTGTGCTCACGAGATTAGCTGTAACTTTTTACACAAGAGTGCTTTTTAGTTGATTCTTTTTGCAGAAGATTAATAGACAAATTGCTCACGTCCACCAATTTCTTTCATAATTTTTGGAGTAGGAGAAGTAAGGTTATTGTTCATATCCTTACAGACTGTTCTGCTGCTGACAGATTCTGTTTTCATTGCATAGTTTGCTTGTTTTCTAGTTTCTATGGCTTATATTTCTCAATACAAAGTGTAGAAATGATATGGTACAGTAGGAATTATTTGAAAACAATTATGAACCTTGTCTTTTACAGTACCAAAGTGCATGGTTTACTCTTTATCATACTAACCTATCTCACGAAGTTCCATTAAGTTTTGTGTGATTGAAGTTTTCAAGTTTTGGGTGAGATATCGATATGAGGAGAATAAGGAGTGGAAAGACCCTAAGCTTGGGGTTGCCCAAGGCACCCCAAGGTAATATTCAAGGAAGACTCAAGCGCCTAAGCTTGGGGATGCCCCGGAAGTCATCCCCTCTTTCGTCTTCAAAACTATCGGTACATCTTACTCGGAGCTATATTTTTATTCGTCACATGATATGTGTTTTGCTTGGAGCGTATTTTCAAGTTTACTTGATGTTTGAATAAAATCATTGGATCTGAATTATTGAATAATAAAAAAGGGGGAACCCTCCCATGGCTAGTTAATTATTTGACTACTCAGTGTCCTTCACTCATATCTTTTAGAGTAGTTTATCATTTACTCATGTGCTTCATGTATATCCTATGAGTAAATGGGGGAATGAATTGAGTGTCATAAATCTGATTTTTTTATATGTTTCATATGCTTATAACATGGCTAGTGATGACTTCACACATAGAAAGTATGAGGCATAAAAGTTGTTGAGAGTTGGCAAACGTAGTTTTGGTCATCGTTGCAATTAATAGGAAGTAATAAGGAAAGAGAGGTTCACATACAAATATATTATCTTGGACATCTTTTATGATTTTGAAGCACTCATTAAGTATGACATGCTAAAAGAGTTGACATTAGACAAGGAAGACAACATAATGGTTTATGTTTTCCGACATCTCAGTTAAAGTATATTTTCATTGACCTTCCAAACATGTTGAGCTTGCTTTTCCCCCTCATGCTAGCCAAAATTCCTAGCACCAAGTAGAGATACTACTTGTGCTTCCAAATATCCTTAAACCCAGTTTTTCCATGAGAGTCCACCATATCTACCTATGGATTGAGTAAGATCCTTCAAGTAAGTTTTGATCGGTGCAAGCAATAAAAGTTGCTCTCTAAATATGCATGACTTATTAGTGCGGAGAAAATAAGCTTTGTACGAACTTGTTATGGAAGCAATAAAAGCGACAGACTGCATAATAAAGGTCCATATACAAGGGGCAATATAAAGTGACGTTCTTTCTCATTAAGATTTTGTGTATCCAACCCTAAAAACGCATGACAACCTCTGCTTCCCTCTACGAAGGGCCAATCTTTTACTTTATGTTTTTACTTTATGCTTGAGTCAAGGTGATCCTCACCTTTCCCTTTTTCATTTTATCCTTTGGCGAGCTCCTCGTGTTTGAAAGATCATGATATATATATCCAATTGGATGTAAGTTAGCATGGGCTATTATTGTTGACATCACCTAAAGGTGAATATGTTGGGAGGCAACACAATAAGCCCCTATCTTTCTTAGTGTTCGGCTGAAACTCCATAACTACAAGTATTGCGTGAGTGTTAGCCATTGGAGGAGACTATATGATAGTTGAGTATGTGGACTTGCTGAAAAGCTCTATTCTTGACTCTTTCTGATGTTATAATAAATTGCAATTGCTTCAATGACTGAGATTATAGTTTGTTATTTCTCAATGAAGTTTCTGAACCATACTTCACATTGTGAATAGATTGTTACTTGATCATGAAAAGTTTTATGAGATAAGTTACTATTATGACACATATTGATGCTAGAAAAGGTGATTCAAATTATCATTGATCAAACTTGTGCACCTACTAGCATTCACACTTCATAAATTATTTCTTTTATCATTTACCTACTCGAGAACGAGCAGGAATTAAGCTTGGGGATGTTGATACGTCTCCAATGTATATATAATTTATGAAGTATTCATGCTATTATATTATCCATCTATGATGATTTACATGCATTTATATGTCATTTTATATGATTTTTGGGACTAACCTATTAACCTAGAGCCCAGTGCCAGTTTCTGTTTTCTCCTTGTTTTAGTGTTTACAAAAAAGGGATACCAAACGGAGTTCAATTGACGTGCCAATTTTTGAGGATTTTTTATGGACCAAAAGAAGACCACATAGCATTGGAGTTGGGCCATAAGAGTCCCGGGCTGCCCACGAGATTGGGGGCCGCGCCCTCCCCCCTAGGGCGTGCCCCCCTATCTCGTGGACAGCCCGGAGACCCCCCTGACGTGAAACCAACGCCAAATATTCCTATAAATACAGAAACCTTCGGTAATTAACCTAGATCGGAAGTTCCGCCGTCGCAAGCCTCTATAGCCACGAGAAATCAATCGAGGCCCTCTCCGGCACCCTGCCGGAGGGGGCCATCATCACCTGAGGCAATGGAGGAGGATCTCGGAGGGGCCATCATCGCCATAAAGGCCAAGGACCAGAGGGGGAAAGCCATGGAGGAGGAAGCACAAGGGGGAGAACCTCTCCTCCTCTCTCTTGGTGGCACCGGAGTGCCATCGGGAGGGGAATCATCGCCGCAGTGATTGTCTACATAAACATCACCATCATCATCACCATCCTCATCTCTTTTACGCGGTCAACTCTCCCACACCCTGCTATAATCCCTACTTGAACATGGTGCTTTATGCTACATGTTATGATCCAATGATGTGTTGCCATCTTATGATGTTTTGAGTAGTTATCTTTTGTCCTTGAGTTGATTGATGATCTAGATTGGTACAAGTTGATTGTTTTATTATTGGTGCTGTCCTATGGTGCCCTCCGTGTCGCGCAAGCGTGATGGATTCCCGCTGTAGGGTGTTGCAATATGTTCATGATTCGCTTATAGTGGGTTGCTAGAGTGACAGATGCTTAAACCCGAGTAAGGGGGTTGTTGCGTATGGGATAAAAGGGGACTTGTTTCTTTAATGCTATGGTTGGGTTTTACCTTAATGAATCTTTAGTATTTGCGGATGCTTGCTAGAGTTCCAATCATAAGAGCATATGATCCAAGTAGGAAAAGTATGTTAGTTTATGCCTCTCCCTCATATGAAATTGCAATGAAGACTATCGATCTTGTTAACAATTGCTTAGGACAATTCCGCACACTGATCCACCATTATTCCACACTCGCTATTTATATTATTTAGTAATATATTCTAACTTTATGATAACAGCACCAACTTTTATATTTTAGCTCCCCGATTTCATGCAAAGTTATCCTCTTTATACCCACAACATAGTTTTACTTCTTGTTTCTAGTTGGAAGCAAACATTCAGTGCATGTAGAGTCGTATTAGTGGCAGATAGGGCTTGAGAGAATATTGATCTTACCTTTAGCTCCTTGTGGGTTCGACACTCCATACTTATCACTTCCACGTTTGGGAATTGCTACGATGATTCCCTGCACTTGGGGATTATCAATATGCACAAGAAACGTACCAAGATGAGCTCGTATAGGGCCCGGTGAGATGCATCGTTTCGGTTCCTCTCCTCCTCCAACAGCTTAGCCGTCCTCTCCTCCCTCTCCCTCTCGCTCTCCGCCGCCTGCCTTTTTTCCACCTCCAAAAGCACTTGGGTCTTCAATCTCTCTTTGTCAACCGCCGCCTGCAACACAGCACTCATCGTTAGCATTGTAGTCATCGACGGACGCACACACAATGTAATGGAGGAAAGGTCAGAGAGTCCGTATAACTAACCGCCACGGTGAGCTCCGCGGGCCATGCATGAGGCGTTATCTCAGGATCAGAGCTACTCAGGCGCTTCTTGATCTGCGGGAGAGTCTTAGGACAACATAGCAGTCCTTCACCAATGGCTTGAGCGCCATGGGACCTCCCGCCACTAGATATCATCACCAGCTCTGTATCAAAAGGAACCTGGCTCGGGTTAAAGTCCTCCCCTTTCCTCGTCTTCCCCTCGTCTCTGTACTTCACAAGTTTGTGCTGGGAGGAGATGTTGGTGAAGTTCTCTGGATGATCTAGGTCAGACTCCGTGAATGCCTTGGCCTTCTTGTACGGGGCCATATGGGCCATGCCATAGATGTCGAACACATAATGCACAGGCTTCTTGTGGTAGTGCGCCTGAGAGAGAGGAACAAAATATTAGTTAATTCGGGCTCAAGCTAGCATTAAGAATGATATTACTATGTAAATAGGTCATTTTGGAGCTAAGAAGGGTTATTATGTCATTTTTGAGGAAAATAAGCTAAGTTTAGGTCATTTTGAAGTTAAGAAAGATTATTATGCCATTTTTGACCAAAGTATGCTAATTATGTCATTATTGAGGTATTGAAGGTATTTATGCCATTTTTGAACTAACTAAAGCATATTAAGTCATTTTATAGAGCTATCTAAAGGTTATTATGTCATTGTAGAGCTAAATATGTCATTATTGAGCTATCCATGGTAGTTATGCTATTTTTTTAGCTAACTAAAGCATATTAAGTCATTATTGAGCTATCGAAGGTAGTTATGCCATTTTTTGACTAACTAAAGCATATTAAGTCATTATTGAGCTAATTATGTCATTATTGAAGTATCCAAGGTAGTTATTATGTCATTTTAACTAACTAAGCATATTAAGTCATTTTGGAAAGGATAAATGCTACTATGAAGAATGAAATAGCATGAATCATCTGGCAAACCACATACCCAGTTATCCCCGTACTCTAACAGGTTGGAGCTCCCTTCATGGTGTGGCACACCTTCCATTTGGTCGCGCTTATCCTTGGCCCTTTGGTGTTCGATCTGCCATTCAGGAGAGCACCACACATCCACCAACACCTCCGAACAGTCCATCTTATCGACGCACCATCTCGGGGGCACCTAAGTGAGTCAAGAGACATTTCAGCGCTACGAATCAAATCAAGAAAACTAAGTTCGAGGCCATAAGAATAGGTATAATTACCACCAGGTACTTCTCCCTACTCAGAAACTTGTTTCGACACTTCTTCTTGGCCCTCCTAATACCCTGTGAGGCGTAGTAGTCGCGAACGGCCTGCGCCCGAGCCTCGTGTCGTAAGTTCTGAAGTAGGCACTTGCACTCGGCTTTGACAACCATAGCCGCGGCCTCCTGTTCTCCCTCTGAAACCCTGTAGAAGGTCTGCAATCAAAGAAGACAACAATGATTAGTACAATCACTAGGTAGGCAGTGTTCATTTTTAATTCTCTAAAGGAGAAATTACCCAAAACCGACAGAACACAATGTCGGCCACCGTCTTGCACTCGACATCGGCGACCATTTCCCCTAGAGGGGCCGGGGAAATAGAGTACAGCTCCCAGCTCAGTGCTAGTTGTGGAACCTGATCCTCACCGGGCATCGTGACCCACCCAGGGAAGTGCTGCCGGCAAAGCGTGCCAAGGACCTGGTTGGGCCTGTGGACACCACGGTCACGGGGGTATACCCAGCCCCTGCAGTATGACCAGGCAAATGCATTAGATATTAATTTGAAGGAACATGAAGGAAAAAGGTTAAAAAAATAAAGGCACTTCCTTCAACCCTTTAGGCGCAGTCAACCACCTCTGGTTGGGGGTCGTCGGCACTGGCGGGAGCTTTGTACCACCACGCTTGTAGACCTTCTTGCCCTTCTCAACCATCTCATCCTCGCTATAGCTATCATCTGAAAAGGTGTCGTCGCTACCATCATCCAGGCCACTAGCCTCCGGGGTCTCATGGGAAGAAGATGGCGGCGAGATCGGAGTCTCGTGGGAAGAAGACGGCGGGATCGGAGTCTTCTGGGACGAAGACTCTAGGACCGGACTCACGTGGGCCGAAGGATGGGCGACCCGAGTCTTGTGCGGCAAAGGATCAGCAACCGGAGGCTCATGGACCGGAGTCTGAGACGGGTCCACGTCAGACGGAGCAGTCCTGTGGTCGGGTGAATCAGCTGAGGGTGGCGGCAAGGAAGGCGTAGCAGCCTTCCGACCTCTCCCGCTGCCACGTCCACCTCTACCAGTAGCCTTATTCGTCCTCACCCGACCTCTCCCAGCCGAAGTAGAAGCGCCCGCCGGAGTTGTCTGCATACTGTCTAGCAGCGCTCTCCGGAAGGGCACAGGTGCAATAATAGAACCACCCCTCCTAGTAACGCTCGCAGGAGGTTCGGGGCGCTCTGGATCCTTGCCCACCATCCTGTCAACACCTGCAATGACTAAGAGTAAACAAAATTAGTATAACATAAAAAAATTGGATACCTGACATGAACATAATAATATGTATATAATTTAAGTGTATCATCATCATGAACATAATAAAAATACACCCGATCAACACAAATATATATGATGTTTTTCTATGGTGTGGGGGTGTCGATGGTCGGGGTCGGGGTC
>NC_041385.1:736555600-736580018 GCF_002162155.2 Triticum dicoccoides
TGGCCGACATGGAAGGGACGGAGGGCCGTGGTAGAGGTCCGGGAGGGGTGCGGGACGGCAGAGCGGCCGGCTATGCCGGACGGGGTCGGCGGCGGCGGCGCGGGCAGGTGTGGGTTGGGGATGGCGATGCAGGGAAGGGGGTGGGGGCGGGGCGACGGCGGCGGCGACGCGGGTGTGGGTGTGGAGGGAGTTAGAGAGTGAGAGAAGAGAGAGGACGGGGGCAGGACGGCCGTTAAGGTACCCACCTCTTTGCCGACCACCAACGGTCGGCAAAGATTCTTTGCCGTCCGCTGGCAGACGGCAAAGAGATTGGGCCGGTGGGCTGTAGTTGGTTAAACAATAACTGGACCCACCCACTTCTTTGCCGTCTGCTAGCGGACGGCAAATAATCTTTGCCGTCACCCAGCGCACGGCAAAGAATTGGCTGATGGCAAAGACCTTGTTTGCCATCAGCCACTTCTTTCCCGTCTGTTTTCTTGTGGCTGACGGCAAAGACCTTCTTTGTCGTCAGCGAGTGGACGACAAAGAGATAGCTGACAGCAAATAAGCTAATTCCAGTAGTGCTAGGTTAATAGGTTAGTCCCAAAAATCATATAAAATATCATATAAATGCATATAAAACATCCTAGATGGATAATATAATAGCATGGAACAATCAAAAATTATAGATACGTTGGAGACGTATCACAGGCCGGCGGCTAGGAGGGGAGCGCCATGGGGGGGAGTCCTACTAGGACTCCACTCCTAGTAGGATTCGGTCCCCCACCTTTTTCCTTTTTCCGGATCGGAGTAGCAAAGGGGGAAAGAGAGAGGGAGTAGGAGAGGGAAAGGGGTGCGCCGCCCCGACCCCCTGTCCAATTCGGATTGGCAAGGGGGGGGCTTGTTCCACCTCCTATGGTTGGCCCTCTCTTCTCCACTATGGCCCATGTTGGCCCATTACTTTCCGGGGGGCGTTTCCGGTAACCTCCCGGTACTCTGAAACTTATCCAAAACTTCCCGAAACCATTCCAGTGTCCGAATGTAACCTTCCAATATATCAATATTTACCTCTCGACCATTTCGAGACTCTTCGTCATGTCCTTGATCTCATTCGGGGCTCTGAACAAACTTTGGTCACCAGAACACATAACTCATAATACAAATCGTCATCGAACATTAAGGATGCGGACCCTATGGGTTCAAGAACTATGTAGAAATGATCGAGACACATCTCCGATCAATAACCAATAGCGGAACCTGGATGCTCATATTGGTTCCTACATATTCTATGAAGATATTTAACGGTCAAACCACATAACAACATATGTTGTTCCCTTTGTCATCGGTATGTTACTTGCCCGAGATTCGATCGTCGGTATCTTCATACCTAGTTCAACCTCATTACCGGCAAGTATCTTTACTCGTTCCGCAATGCATCATCCTGTAACTAACTAATTAGTCACATTGCTTGCAAGGCTTATAGTGATGAGCATTACCGAGAGCGTCCAGAGATACCTCTCCGATACACGGAGTGACAAATCCTAATCTCGATCTATGCCAACCCAACAAACACCTTCGGAGACACCTATAGAGCATCTTTATAATCACCCAGTTACGTTGTGATGTTTGATAGCACACAAGGTGTTCCTCCGGTATTCGGGAGTTGCATAATCTCATAGTCAGAGGAACATGTATAAGTCATGAAGAAAGCAATAGCAATAAAACTTAACGATCATTATGCTAAGCTAATGAATGGTTCTTGTCCATCATATCATTCTCAAATGATGTGATCCCGTTCATCAAATGATAACACATGTCTATGGTCAGGAAACATAACCATCTTTGATTAATGAGCTAGTTAAGTACAGGCATACTAGGGACACTTTGTTTTGTCTATGTATTCACACATGTACTAAGTTTCCACTTAATAAAATTCTAGCATGAATAATAAACAGTTATCATGATATAAGGAAATATAAATAACAACTTTATTATTGCCTCTAGGGCATATTTCCTTCAGTCTCCCACTTGCACTAGAGTTAATAATCTAGATTACATAGTAATGGTTCTAACACCCATGGAGTCTTGGTGCTGATCATGGGTTGCTCGTGAAAGAGGCTTAGTCAACGGTTCTGCAACATTCTGATCTATATGTATCTTGAAAATCTCTATGTCTCCCTCCTTGACTTGATCGCAGATGGAGTTGAAGCATCTCTTGATGTGTTTGGTTCTCTTGTGAAATCTGGATTCCTTCGCCAAGGCAATTGCTCTAGTATTTTCACAAAAGATTTTCATTGGACCCGATGCACTAGGTATTACACCTAGATCAGATATGAACTCCTTCATCCAGACTCCTTCATTTGCTGCTTTGGAAGCATCTATGTACTCCGCTACAGACGTAGATCCCGCCACGACGCTCTACCTGGAACTGCACCAACTGATAGCTCCACCATTTAATATAAATACGTGTCTGGTTTGTGACTTACAGTCATCTGGATCAGTGTCAAAGCTTGCATTGATGTAACCATTTACAACAAGCTCTTTGTCACCTCATAAACGGGAAATATATCCTTAGTCCTTTCCAGGTATTTCAAGATCTTCTTGACCGTTGTCCAGTGATCCACTCCCAGATTACATTGGTACCCCCCTTCTAAACTTATAGCAAGTCATACATCAGGTCTAGTACATAGCATTGTATACATGATAGAACCTATGGTTGAGGCATAGGCAATGACTTGTAACACAGGCAAGAACCCTTTCTTTGACTGGTCCATTTTGAACTTCTTCAAAACTTTATCAAGGTATGTGCTTTATGAAAGTCCAAGTAAGCATCTTGATCTATCTCTATAGATCTTGATGCCCAATATATAAGCAGCTTCACCGAGGTCTTTCATTGAAAAATTCTTATTCAAGTATCCTTTTATGCTATCCAGAAATTCTGTATTATTTCCAATCAACAATATGCGATCCACATGTAATATTAGAAATGCTTTAGAGCTCCCACTCACTTTCTTGTAAATACAAGCTTCTCAAAAATTCTGTATAAAACCATATGCTTTGGTCACATTATTGAAGCGTATATTCACGACTCCGAGAGCTTGCACCACTCCATAAATGGATCGCTGGAGCTTGCACACTTTGTTAGCACCTTTTGGATTGACAAAACCTTCTGGTTGCATCATATACAACTATACTTTTAGAAATCCATTAAGGAATGCAATTTTGACATCCATTTGCCAAATTTCATAATCATAAAACGTGTCAATTGGTAACATGATTCAGACAGACTTAAGAATCGCTACGGGTGCGAAGGTATCATCATACTCAACTCCTTGAACTTGTGGAAAACCTTTTGCAACAAGTTGAGATTTGTAGACAGTAACATTACCGTCAGCGTCAGTCTTCTTCTTTAAGATCCATTTATTTTCTATGGCTTGCCGATCATCGGGCAAGTCCACCAAAGTCCACACTTTGTTCTCATACATGGATCCCATCTCAAATTTCATGGATCAAGCCATTTCACGGAATCTGGGATCATCATCACTTCCACATAGTTCGTAGGTTCATCATGGTCTCGTAACATGACTTCTAGAGTAGGATTACTGTATCACTCTGGTGCGGACCGTCCTCTAGTTGACCTATGAGGTTTGGTAGTAACTTGATCTGAAGTTTCATGATCATCATCATTAGCTTCTTCACTACTTGGTGTAGGAATCACTGGAACTGATTTCTGTGATGAGCTACTTTCCAATTCGGGAGAAGGTACAATTACCTCATCAAGTTCTACTTTCCTCCAACTCACTTCTTTCGAGAGAAACGCTACGTCTTGAGCTTGCGTTGGTTTTCCTTGAAGAGGAAAGGGTGATGCAGCAATAGTAGCGTAAGTATTTCCCTCAGTTTTTGAGAACCGAGGTATCAATCCAGTAGGAGGCTCCTCAAAAGTCCCACGCACCTACACAAACAAACAAGAACCTCGCAACCAACGCAATAGAGGGGTTGTCAATCACTTCACGACCACTTGCGAAAGTGAGATCTGATAGAGATAATATGATAAGATAAATATTTATTGTATTTCTATGATATAAATTGGAAAAGTAAAAGATGCAAATAAAAGTAGATGGCAAACTTATATGATAAAAGATAGACCCGGGGGCCATAGGTTTCACTAGTGGCTTCTCTCAAGATAGCATAAGTACTACGGTGGGTGAACAAATTACTATCGAGCAATTGATAGAAAAGCGAGTAGTTATGAGATTATCTAGGCATGATCATGTATATAGGCATCACGTCCGTGACAAGTAGATCGACTCCTGCCTGCATCTACTACTATTACTCCACACATCGACCGACTCCTGCCTGCATCTAGAGTATTAAGTTCATGAAGAACAGAGTAATGCATTAAGAAAGATGACATGATGTAGAGGGATAAACTCATGCAATATGATATAAACCCCATATTTTTATCCTCGATGGCAGCAATACAATACGTGCCTTGCTGCCCCTGCTGTCACTGGGAAAGGACACCGCAACATTGAACCCAAAGCTAAGCACTTCTCCCATTGCAAGAAAGATCAATCTAGTAGGCCAAACCAAACTGATAATTCGAAGAGACTTGCAAAGATAACATAATCATACATAAAAGAATTCAGAGGAGATTCAAATATTTCTCATAGATAAACTTGATCATAAACCCACAATTCATCGGATCTCGACAAACACACCGCAAAAAGAGTTACATCGAATAGATCTCCAAGAAGATCGAGGAGAACTTTGTATTGAGATTCAAAGAGAGAGAAGAAGCCATCTAGCTAATAACTATGGACCCGGAGGTCTGTGGTAAACTACTCACAACTCATCGGAGAGGCCTTGGACATGATGTAGTGGCCCTCCGTGGTGGATTCCCCCTCTGGCGGAGCGTCGGCGATGGCTCCAAGATGGGATCTCACGGATACATAAGGTTGCGGCGGTGGAATTAGGTTTTTGTGGTCGCTTCTGATGGTTTTAAGGTACGAGTGTATATATAGGAGGAAGAAGTACGTCGGTTGACGATCGAGGGGCCCACGAGGGTGGGGGGCGCGCCCAGCCCTGGTGGGCGCTCTAGGCACCCTCGTGGCCGCCTCGTTGTTGCTTGACGTCCACTCCAAGTCTCCCGGTTGGCATTTGTTCCAAAAAGATCGTTCCAGAAGGTTTCATCCCGTTTGGACTCCGTTTGATATTCCTTTTCCTCGAAACACTGAAATAGGCAAAAAAAACAATTCGGGTTCGGCCTCCGATTAGTAGGTTAGTCCCAAAAATGATATAAAAGTGTAGAATAAAGCCCATAAACATCCAAAACAGATAATATAATAGCATGGAACAATCAAAAATTATAGATACGTTCGAGACATATCAAGAAACTCCTTCTCTAGAAAGAATCCAGTCTTCGCAACAAATATCTTGCCTTCAGATCTGTGATAGAAGGTGTACCCAACAGTTTATTTTGGGTATCCTATGAAGACACATTTCTCCGATTTGGTTTCGAGCTTATTAGGTTGAAGCTTTTTCAAATAAGCATCGCAGCCCTAAATTTAAGAAACGACAGCTTAGGTTTCTTGCCAAACCACAGTTCATATGGTGTCGTGTCAACAGATTTAGATGGTGCCCTATTTAACGTGAATGCAGCCATCTCTAAAGCTTAACCCCAAAACGATAGCGGTAATCAGTAAGAGACATCATAGATCGCACCATATCTAATAAAGTACGGTTATGACGTTCGGACACACCATTACACTATGGTGTCCAGGTGGCGTGTGATACGTCTCCAACATATCTATAATTTTTTATTGTTCCATGCTATTATATTATCTGTTTTGGAGGCTTAATGGGCTTTAATATGCTCTTTTATATTATTTTTTGGACTAACCTATTAACCGAAGGCCCAATGCTAGTTTCTGTTTTTTTGCCTATTTTAGAGTTTTGCAGAAAAGGAATACCAAATGGAGTCCAGACGGAATGAAACCTTCGCGATGTTCTTTCTTGGACTGAAAGCAAACCAGAAGACTTGGAGATGAAGTCGGAGACGTAACGAGGAGCCCACGAGGCAGGTGGGCGTGCCTAGGGGGTAGGCGTGCCCCCACCCTCATGGGCCCCTTGTAGCTCCACCAACCTAGTTCTTTTGCCTATATATACTCTTATACCCTAAAATCAGGGGGAGCCGGGAAACCACTTTTCCACCGCCGCAACCTTCTGTACCCATGTGATCCCATCTTGGGGCCTTTTCCAGCGGCCTGCCGGAGGGGGATTCGATCATGGAGCGCTTCTACATCAACACCATTACCTCTCCAATGAAGCATGAGTAGTTTACCACAGACCTTCGGGTCCATAGTTATTAGCTAGATGGCTTCTTCTCTCTCTTTGATTCTCAATACAAAGTTCTCCTCGATGTTCTTGGAGATCTATTTGATGTAATATTTTTTGCGATGTGTTTTCCGTGATCCGATGAATTGTGGATTTATGATCAAGATTATCTATGAATATTATTTGGTTCTTCTCTGAATTCTTATATGCATCATTTGATATCTTTGCAAGTCTCTTCGAATTATCGGTTTAGTTTGGCCTATTAGATTGATCTTTCTTGCCATGAGAGAAGTGCTTAGCTTTGGGTTCAATCTTGCGGTGTCCTTTCCTAGTGACAGTAGGGGCAGCAAGGGATGTATTGTATTGTTGCCATCGAGGATAACAAGATGGAGTTTTCATCATATTGCTTGAGTTAAATCCTCGACATCATGTCATCTTGCTTAATGCGTTAATCCGTTATTATAAACTTAATACTCTAGATACATTATGGATAGCGGTCGATGTGTGGAGTAATAGTAGTAGATGCAGGCAGGAGTCGGTCTACTTGACACGGGCGTGATGCCTATGTTCATGATCATTGCCATAGATGTCGTCATAATTATGCGCTTTTCTATCAATTGATCGGCAGTAATTCGTTCACGCAACATAATACATGCTATCTCGAGAGAAGTCACTAGTTAAACCAATACCCCTTGGGTCTCTTTTCCATTATATTGAATATCTTTTCCATATTGTTAAATCTTGTTTACATCTTGCTCGTTGCCAATCTATTATTTTGCATCTTTACTTTCCAATCTATACATCAAAAATACCAAAAATATTACTTCATTATCTCTATCAGATCTCACTTTTGCGAGTGACCCTGAAGGGATTGACAATCCCTTTATCGCATTGGTTGCAAGTTCTTGATTGTTTGTGCAGGTATTCAGTGACTTGTGCATCATCTCCTACTAGATTGATACCTTGGTTCTCAAAACCTGAGGGAAATACTTACGCTATTTTGCTGCATCACCCTTTCCTCTTCAATGGAAAACCAACGCAAGCTCAAGAGGTAGCAAGAAGGATTTCTGGCGCCGTTGCCGGGGAGATCTTCGTCAAGTCAAGCCATACCAAGTACCCATCATAAACTCTTCTCCCTTGCATTACATTATTCGCCATTCGCCTCTCGTTTTCCTCTCCCCCACTTCTAAAAGATTTTCGAAAACCTTTGCCTTTTCTTCGCCCCTCTTCCGTTCGTCTCTTTTGGATTGCTTCTTGTGTGCTTGTGTGTTGGTGTGCCTATTTGCTTTGATGGCTATTCCAAAAAGCGCTGATCCTCACCATAGGAGGTTGGAAGAAATTGAAAAGAACGTTAGAAGCTTTATGTCTTTGCAATTTGAGCATAATAATTTCTTCAGAAACGAGCTTCAAGAACAAAAAAGTTTTATGGAGTACATGAATAAAGAGCTCGATGATATGTCTAAGGAATTTTATGGTTTGAAATCTCAGTTTTCTCATCTTGAAAAATTAGTAGGCCAAATTTATGATAAACAAGCCACTTTAGTTAATAAGATGGCTGCTAAACCGGAAGATCTACATAATAATGATGAAGATCTAAAACTTATTGATATGAATCCTATTAAATCTTTGTTTTCCAATATGAATCTTGATAAAGATGGGACTGGAGATGAGTTAACTTTAGTTAAAAGGCATGCCAATGATTTGGAGTTTTTAGATCTAGATGCAAAAATTGATAAAAGTGGGATTGAAGAGGTCAAAACTTTAAGTAGCAATGAACCCATTGGATTTAAGGGAATTTAATTATGATAATTGCTCTTTGATAGATTGTATTTCCTAGTTGCAATCCACGTTAAATTCTCCTCATGCTTATAATCAAAATAAAGCTTTTACTAAACATATCGTTGATGCTTTGATGCAATCTTATGAAGAAAAGCTTGAACTAGAAGTTTCTGTCCCTAGAAAAATTTATGATGAGTGGGAACCTACTATTAAGATCAAGATTAAAGATTATGAATGTTGTGCTTTGTGCGATTTGGGTGCTAGTGTTTCCATGATTCCAAAAACTTTGTGTGATGTGCTACGTTTCCGTGAATTTGATGATTGTTCTTTAAATTCGCATCTTGCGGATTCCACCATTAAGAAACCTATGGGAAGGATTAATGATGTTCTTATTGTTGCAAATAGGAAATATGTGCCCGTAGATTTCATTGTTCTTGATATAGATTGCAATCCTACATGTCCTATTATTCTTGGTAGACTTTTCCTTAGAACGATTGGTGCAATTATTGATATGAAAGAAGGAAACATTAGATTCCAATTTCCATTAAGGAAAGGCATGGAACACTTTCCTAGGAATAAAATTAAATTGCCTTATGAATCTATTATGAGAGCCACTTATGGATTACATACCAAAGATGGCAATACGTAGATCTATTCTTGTTTTTATGCCTATCTAGGGGCGTTAAACGATAGCGCTTGTTGGGAGGCAACCCAATTTTATTTTTTTCTTTACCTTTTGCACCTTTTTAGTAATAAATAATTCATCTAGATTCTGGTTAGATGTAGTTTTATATTTTAATTAGTGTTTGTGCCAAGTAGAACCTTTGGAAAGACTTGGGTGAAGTCTTTGCGATCTTGCTATAAAAAACAGAAACTTTTGCGCTCACGAGAATGGCTGTCATTTTTAAAATAAGAGTGATTTTAGGTTGATTCTTTTTGAAGATGATTAACAGACAAAGTCCTCACGTGCACCAATTTATTTCATAATTTTTGGAGTTACATAAGTATTCTAAAGTTACATATTGCTACAGACTGTTCTGTTTTTGTCAGATTCTGTTTTTCGAGTGTTCTCTGCTTATTTTGAGGAATCTATGAGCAGTATCGGTGGGTATGAACCATAGAGAAGTTGTAATAAGGTAGATTTAAGACCAATATAAATAAATAATGAGTTCATTAAAGTACCTTAAAGTGGTAGTTTATTTTCTTATACTAACGGAACTCATGAGATTTTCTGTTGAAGTTTTGTGTTGTGAAGTTTCCAAGTTTTGGGTAAGGATTTGATGGACTTTGGAATAAGGAGTGGCAAGAGCCTAAGCTTGGGGATTCCCAAGGCACCCCAAGGTAAAATTCTAGGACATCCAAAAGCCTAAGCTAGGGGATGCCCCGAAAGGCATCCCCTCTTTCGTCTTCGTCTATCAGTAACTTTACTCGAGCCTATATTTTAATTCACCTGATATGTGTTTTGCTTGGAGCGTCTTGTATGACTTGAGTCTTTGATTTTTAGTTTACCACAATAATCCTTGCTGTACACACATTTTAGGAGAGACACACATGGATCGTGATTTATTAGAATACTCTATGTGCTTCACTTATATCTTTTGAGCTAGACAATATTGCTCTTGTGCTTCACATATATCTTTTTAGAGAACGGCGGTGGCTTTATTTTATAGAAATTTTTGATCTCTCATGCTTCACTTATATAATTTTGAGAGTCTTTTAGAACATCATGGTAATTTTATTTGGTTATAAAATTAGTCCTAATATGATGGGCATCTAAGATGGGTGAGGGAGTCCTGGGTTAGGGGGTATCCGAATAGCCGGACTACCATCATCAGCCGAACTATCATCGGCCGGACTATCATCATCGACCGGACTCCAAGACTATGAAGATACAAGATTGAAGACTTCGCCCCGTGTCCGAATGGGACTTTCCTTGGCATGGAGGCAAGCTTGGAGATACGGATACGTAGATCTCCTACCATTGTAACCGACTCTATGTAACCCTAGCCCTCTCCGGTGTCTATATAAACCGGATGGCTCTAGTCCGTAGGATACAACAACAACAACCATTACAATCATACCATAGGCTAGCTTCTAGGGTTTAGCCTCCTTGATCTCGTGGTAGATCCACTCTTGTAAACATCCACAATATAAATATCAATCAAGCAGGACGTAGAGTTTTACCTCCATCAAGAGGGCCCGAACCTGGGTAAAACATAGTGTCCCTTGTCTCCTGTTACCATCCGCCTAGACGCACAGTTCGGGACCCCCTACCCGAGATCCGCCGGTTTTGACACCGATATTGGTGCTTTCATTGAGAGTTCCTCTGTGTCGTCACCGATAGGCTTGATGGCCTCTTCAATCGACAACGACGCAGTCCTGGGTGAGACTTTTCTCCCCGGACAGATCTTCGTATTCGGCGGCTTCGCACTGCGGGCCAACTCACTTGGCCATCTGGAGCAGATCGAAAGCTACGCCCCTGGCCGTCAGGTCAGGTTTGGAAGCCTAAACTTCACGGCCGTTATCCGCGGGGACTTGATCTTCGATGGATCCGAGCCACAGCCGAGCGTGCCGCGCTGTCACGATGGGCACGACCTAACTCTGCCGCCGGACAGCACCTTGGAGGCCGCACACGAATCCGCTCCGACCCGTAGTCCGGAGCCGATCGCTCAGATCAAGGGCGGATGGCTGGACACCGCCTCGGGAGCTGCAACTTCTACAGCGATGGAGCCGAACACTTACCTTGTCCCGCATAAAGCTCATGACTCCGACGTGCCGGACTCCCTGCCGGACTCCGAACCTCCAGCGCCCCTGCCAGTCGAATCCGATTGGGCGCCGATCATGGAATTCACTGCTGCGGACATCTTTCAGCACTCACCCTTCGGCGATATCTTAAATTCGCTAAAGCATCTCTCGCTATCCGGAGTGCCCTGGCCGAACTACGGCCAGGATGGTTGGGATGCGGACAACGAAGAAATTCAGGGCCCACCCACCACCCACTTCGTAGCCACCATCGACGATCTAACCGACGTACTCGACTATGACTCCGAAGACATCGACGGTATGGACGACGATGCCGGAGACTATCAAGAACCAGTGCCTACAGGACACTGGAAGACCACCTCGTCATACGACATATATATGGTGGACACCCCAAAAGATGGGGACGGCGAAGAAGCAACGGAGGCCGATTCCTTAAAGAAACGCCCAAGCGCCGACATCAGCGGCGCCGCTCTAAATCCCGCCACAGCAACAATGGAGATTCCGGCACAGGAGATAATAACTCCCCGGAAAGTGCCGAAGACAACCCCCTCCAGCACGATCCAGCGCAGGAGGAGGCAGAAGCAAGCCCTCACGAGAGGGCGGCAGGTCGAGGATGATAATTACTTACCTCCCTCCGGAGACGAGGCAAGCCTCGACGACGACGAATTCGTCGTGCCTAAGGATCCCGTCAAACAAGAGCATTTTAGACGCAGGCTAATGGCCACGGCAAACAGCCTAAAGAAAAAGCAGCAACAGCTTCAAGCTGATCAAGACCTACTGGCCGACAGATGGACCGAGGTCCTCGCGGCCTAAGAGTACGAACTCGAACGCCCCTCCAAAAGTTACCCAAAATGCAAGTTGCTCCCCCGACTAGAGGAGGAAGCGTACAAACCTGCATCACCAGCACACAATACGGCAGACCGACCACCTCGTGGCCGCGACAGAGAGGCATGCAAGCCCTCCACCAAAACCGTACCCCGGCATCGCTCAAAAAGCATAAAGCCACGGGGGAACGCGCTGGACTTGCGGGATATATTGGAGGACAAGGCAAGACAATCTAGATCTATCTATGGATCACGTGGGTGCCCCAAGACCACGACGAATACCGTCGCGCCGGATACAACTACTCCGGCCGGGCCGAACACAGCAGACAACACTCTCTCGAGCTACGTCGCGATATTGCTCAATACAGAGGCGCCGCACACCCACTATGCTTCACTGATGAAGTAATGGATCATCAAATCCCTGAAGGGTTTAAACCCGTTAATATCGAATCCTACGATGGCACAACAGACCCCGCGGTTTGGATTGAGGATTATCTCCTCCATATACATATGGCCCGCGGCGACGATCTTCACGCCATCAAATATCTCCCGCTCAAGCTTAAAGGACCAGCTCGGCATTGGCTTAACAGCCTGCCCGCAGAGTCAATTGGATGCTGGGAAGACCTGGAAGCCGCATTCCTCGACAACTTCTAGGGCACGTATGTGCGACCACCGAACGCAGATGACCTAAGCCACATAATCCAGCAGCCAGACGAATCGGCCAGGCAAGTCTGGACACGGTTCTTAACAAAGAAAAATCAAATCGTTGACTGTCCAGATGCAGAGGCCCTCGCGGCCTTTGAACATAACGTCCGCGACGAGTGGCTGGCCTGGCACCTAGGATAGGAAAAGCCGAAATCCATGGCAGACCTCACATCACTCATGACCCGCTTCTGTGCGGGAGAGGATAGCTGGCTAGCTCGCAGCAACAACCTCAGCAAAAACACTGGCAGTCCGGATATCAAGGACCGCAATGGCAGGTTGCGTCAAAACAAAAACAAACGCCGCATTAACGGTGACAGCAATGAGGATACGGCAGTCAACACCGGATCCCGAGGCTCCAAGCCCGGTCAACGGAAGAAGCCACTCAAAAGAACCACTCCGGGCCCGTGCAATTTGGACCGAATACTCGACCGCTCCTGTCAAATACATGGAACCCCCGAAAAGCCAGCTAACCACACCAACAGAGATTGTTGGGTATTCAAGAAGGCAGGCAAATTAATCACCGAATACAATGACAAGGGGCTACACAGCGATGACGAGGAAGAGACCCGGCCGCCGAACAACAGAGGACAAAAGGGATTCCCCCCTCAAGTTCGGATGGTAAACATGATATACGCAACGCATATACCCAAGAGGGAGCGGAGGCGTGCACTAAGGGACGTATACGCGATGGAGCCAGTCGCCCCAAAATTCAACCCATGGTCCTCTTGCCCGATCACTTTCGATCGAAGAGACCATCCGACCAGTATCCGCCATGGCGGATTCGCCGCATTGGTTTTAGACCCAATCATCGATGGATTTCACCTCACGAGAGTCCTGATGGACGGCGGCAGTAGCCTGAACCTGCTTTATCAGGATACAGTGCGCAAGATGGGCATAGACCCTTCAAGGATTAAACCTACAAAGACAACCTTCAAAGGCGTCATACCAGGTGTCGAGGCCAGTTGTACAGGCTCAGTTACACTGGAAGTGGTCTTCGGACCCCCGGATAATTTCCGAAGTGAGGAGTTCATCTTCGACATAGTCCCATTCCGCAGTGGCTATCACGCTCTGCTTGGACGAACCGCGTTCACAAAATTCAACGCGGTGCCGCATTATCCATACCTTAAGCTCAAGATGCCAGGCCCTCGTGGAGTCATCACGGTCAATGGAAACACGAAACGCTCCCTCCGAACGGAGGAACATACAGTGGCTCTCGCGGCAGAAGTACAGAGCAGCCTTTTAAGGCAATTCTCGAGTCCGGCCGTTAAACAACTGGGCACGGCCAAACGCGCCCGGAGCAACATCAACCAAGACCACCCGGCACGTTCCGAGCACGCGTAGCAATGCGACCTCAACCCCAGCCCTCGCACAATTGTAAGACAAACTCTCCGCGTACATAAATACGCCCTGGAGATACCATGGAAATAGGGGGAGAGGCACAACCACAACAGACCCAGAGTGCGGTTCGACCACACCAGGGGCTACCAAGTGTGTCGCTCTTTTTATCTTTTATTTCTCTCTTTTTTATACAGAACTCTGTCCGGCGGCGAACCTGCCGAACTCATGATGCAACAGCTAGGGAGGGACAAAGGCTGCGACGAACACTCAGGTGGTCTCCATTACGAGCATTAAATTTGTTAAATACACCATTCCGCGGCCTACCCCTGGAGGGAGACGCCTTTAATTCGTCCAATCCCTTGCTTTTCGCACTATTTGTATCATTCCGCACTCATAGCAAATCTTCTCGAATAAAATGCAGCACTTTTTTCCCATAATTGCATTACCTTATATATATATATGTTCATTTACGACATGTTGCATCCGTACATTTTGGTACAGCCAAATACACTAGGGGCTTATATTCCCCGCATTACGGTGTGATAAAGTCCGCACACTTTCACAAGTGCGGCACCCCGAACTTATAGCATTATATGAATCGGCTCCGAATCATGTCTTGGGTCAATAGTTGGGTTTGCCTGGCTCCCATGTTTGGCACCTTACGTTTCCGTTCTATCGGCTAAGGTAGCACTGGGAGAACCACTGCGATTGCGCCCCGGTTGAGCAGGGTTAACGCCTCATTGGAGAAAGCTAAAACTGACTGTCATGATAAGGCGAGAGACTGGTCGCTGTTCGAGAGGTCCTTTCGGGTCCTTAAAGACCTACGCCACTTCGAGCGAAGTTCCGGATAATGTCCGACGAAGGCGTGGATAGCGCCCCTAATTCGGTCTTCCGAATACTAGGGGCTTCGCCGAAATTTAAAATTATAGAATTCTATGGCTAAGTGAGAGTGTTCAAGCACTATAAGTCCGGTTGCCTTGTTTGTTGTGTTGAGCGCCTCCCTAGATGGACCCAAAAATGGGAACAAGACCCTGGAGCACTCGTGGCATGGGGGCTGAAGCCGACGACTTGCCATCTCTCAGATTTAATAAACGGCCGCACAGAAGGTAATATTTTAAATTAACAAGCGTTGCTTAGCGCATATGAACAATGTTTTCAGCGCACAGGATAACACATTGCGAATTTACTCAATAATTACATCCCTGAGGCACCCATCCGCAATCTTGCAGGCACCCTTCAGGACAGTCTTATAGTATATCTCGGGCGTACGATATTCCTTGCCCATTGGTGGCGCGTCAGTGATTAGCTTCTCCGCATCCAGCTTTCCCCAATGCACCTTTGCGCGGGCAAGGGCCCGAAGAGCACCTTCAATACAAGCGGAGCGCTTGATAATCTCCACCCAGGGGCACGCATCCACCAACCATCGCACGAGACCGAAGTAGCTCCCAGGCATGGCCTCTCCAGGCCACAGCCGGACTATGAGGCCCTTCATGGCCTGCTCGGCCACCTTATGGAGCTCGACCAGCTCCTTCAGCTGGTCGCTAGGGGGCACCGAATGGCCGGCCTCAGCATACTGAGACCAGAAGACCTTCTCCATTGAGCTCCTCTCCTCGGCTCGGTAGAATGCGGCGGCATCAGACATGCTGCGAGGCAGATCTGCAAACGCCCCTGGAGAGCTCCGAATTCGGGTAAGTAACACGTAATTTACATTCACATGCTTGCTTTGCATGAAAAATGCCTTACCCGCTGCTATCTTCCTCACCAACTCAATCTCCTGAAGGGACTTATGGGCATCGGCCTTGGCAGTCTTGGCACTTTCGAGAGCAGAGGCAAGCTCGGACTCTCGAGTCTTTGAGTCACGCTCCAAACTCTCATGCTTTTCCAGGAGAGCCTGGAGCTCTTGCCGAACCACCGCCACCTGCGCCTCCTGCTTTTCTCGCTTTGCCCGTTCCGTGGCCGCATTGCGTTCGGCCGTGGACACGGCCTCCTTCAGGGTCGCCACCTCGCTCGTGGCCCCTACAGTACCCATGTTATCCTTGTTATTTTTTGTTGCAACCTAAATCCTTTTCTGTAAGGTACAAGTTCAAAGTGGTGTTACTCACCTTCTTTGTCATGGAGCTGCTCCTTGGCGCGGTCGAGCTCTTGCTCGGACCGCTCGAGCTCCTACTTCAAAGCACCGACCTCCGCATTCAGTGCGGCAGAGGTTAGCAGCGTAGCCTGCAACCCATATTGACATAACTTTTTTGCAACCCTGCGTATATCTTCCTTTTTTTCAGATCCTCAGTCCGGCTTTTCTTTCCGAACACCGAACCGAGCATCAGGGGCTACTGTCTATGCGGTATTACATTGCATATTTTTAACTTCTTACCTCAAAGCCTGATAGAAGGCTATTGCAGGCTTCGGTTAGCCCGCTCTTGGCAAGCTGTACCTTTTGAACCACCACACTCATAATAGTGCGGTGTTCTTCCTCGATGGAAGCGCTCTGGAGCGCCTCCAACAAATTGTCAGGCGCCTCCGGTTGGATGGAAGCTGCCGGCGTCACGGTCTCGCCCTTCGTGCGAAGGGGCCACCGGCCAGACTCCGGAACCACTGCGGGTTCTGATGTGGAGTCCGGCGCAAAGTCCGGGAGGCTGCCTTGTGGCGCCTCCGGAGCCTCCCCCTAATGGGTCCCTTCTTGGGGTCCCACCTCGGCGTCCTCGGTGTCGCGAGGGGTGGAGGCGTTCGGGATGGAGTCTACATCCAACGGAGCCAACGACCCGCTCGATGAAGAGGGGAGATCATCATTGGCCGGACTACAGGCAGCATGCGGCATCAGAATGACACTATGTGACGCACAAAAAGAAATCATAAATCACTCAGGAGTCCGGATACTTACAATCTCGCTAGAGGCCTGGCCCTTGAAGGCCATTCTTCCTCGCCAACGTTGATGTTGGCGGAGCTGTCTGGGGGAATAGTCCTTCCCCTCTTGGACCCTTCGGCCTCCCCTGTTGGGGAAGCCTTCCTCTTCCTCTCTCCCTCCTCTGGGAGAGAGTCCTCTTTCTCCTCCTCGTTTTCGGGGGAGGAGTCCGCCCCGGAGTCGTCGGACACCTGAAAACGGGAACTCTTTCGAGCACCCGTGGCCTCCTTCTTGGCCTTCTTCTCCGGTACCACGTGCAGTGCCGAAACCAGCAGCCTCGCTAGACGGGCGTCTACTAGGTTTTCTAGCATGGGAGCCGGGCAGATAATCTGCTCCGCCTTCCTCATCCAGTCCTGTCAAAGGAAAAGGGGAAATTAAAACCCGCATAGAGTCAAACTATGAAAAGCAAGTGTCCCGTAAAGGGGTAGAATCACTTACCTCGTTGGCTTGGCGCTGCGAGCGAAATCCGCGATCTTCTGTCGCGGATGCGGGGGCTTCGGCGCCCTTAAACAGCACCCTCCAGGCGCCTTCATACGTCGTGTCGAAGAGCCCGCTCAGCACCTGGTGCTGTTCCGGATTGAACTCCCACAGATTGAATGCCCGCTCTTGGCATGGGAGAATCCGGCGGACGAGCATGACTTGGACCACGTTAACCAGCCTGAGCTTCTTCACCAGCTTCTGGATATAGGCTTGGAGTCCCGTCACCTCCTCCGAATTACCCCACAGCAAGCCCTTCTCTTTCCAGGAGGTGAGCTACGTGGGGATACCAGATCTGAACTCGGGGGCCGTCGCCCACTTGACGGATTCCACGAAGGCCCCTTCGAACCAAAGGACATTGGGCATCTTGCCCAACATGGCGCCTCCGCAATCCGCTTGAGTGCCCTTCACTACCTTCGGCTTGACATTGAAGGTCTTGAGCCACAAGCCGAAGTGGGGCTGGATGCAAAGGAAGGCCTTGTACACGACGATAAACGCCGAGATGTTGAGGATGAAGTTCGGCGCCAGATCATGTAAATCCAGGCCGTAGTAGAACATGAGCCCCCGGACAAAGGGGTGAAGTGGAAAACCCAGTCCGCGGAGGAAGTGGGGAAGAAAAACGACCCTCTCATGGGGCCTGGGGGTGGGGATGAGCTGCCCCTCGTCGGGCAGCCAGTGCGCGATGTCGCCGGACAGCTAGTCGGCGCTGCGCAATCTTTCGATGTGCTCCTCCATAAAGGAGGAGGTCATCCACTTGCCCCCCGCTCCGGACATAACTGGGGAAGGTTGAGACGAGATGTGCGGGCTTGGGCACTGGAGCTCGAGTGCGCGGAGATGGATAAGCAAAGGAGGAAGAAGGTGTAGGTGAAAAGGTGAATCCTTATCCCTTATATGGGCGGGCGAAGTCTACGCGTCCCCCACTGGCCTGGTAAAACTCGCTTATCCCCCAAGCGTCACCATCAATGGCGCGGTTGGGTTACCCACGTCCGTATTGATGAGAATCCCGAATTAAGGGGAAACACGATCTCTGCTTCGACAAGACGTGCCAAGGAAACCGCTTCGCTAAATGCGCTGAGGGGGTGGAGTAAAAAACGATTCAAGCAATGGCTTGGTAGTGGCGTGACGTCATGCCGCAAAAAACGTCAGCAGATTGAACTTGTGTATATATTATTCTCTCTACGGTGGAATGTGGAATTTATTTTGCAGAGCCGGACACTATCCTGGTGTTCACAGTCTTCTATCATTTGGAGGAGGAACCCGCCTTGCAATGCCAAGCAACATACGCGCCGGACTTATCGTCATTGAAGCCTGGTTCAGGGGCTACTGAGGGAGTCCTGGATTAGGGGGTGTCCGGATAGCCGGACTACCATCATCAGCCGAACTATCATCGGCCGGACTATCATCATCGACCGGACTCCAAGACTATGAAGATACAAGATTGAAGACTTCGCCCCGTGTCCGGATGGGACTTTCCTTGGCGTGGAAGGCAAGCTTGGCGATACGGATACGTAGATCTCCTACCATTGTAACCGACTCTATGTAACCCTAGCCCTCTTCGGTGTCTATATAAACCGGATGGCTCTAGTCCGTAGGACACAACAACAACAACCATTACAATCATACCATAGGCTAGCTTCTAGGGTTTAGCCTCCTTGATCTCGTGGTAGATCCACTCTTGTAAACATCCACAATATCAATATCAATCAAGCAAGATGTAGGGTTTTACCTCCATCAAGAGGGCCCGAACCTGGGTAAAACATCGTGTCCCTTGTCTCCTATTACCATCCGCCTAGACGCACAGTTCGGGACCCCCTACCCGAGATCCGCCGGTTTTGACACCGACAATGGGTATAATAAAAGCTTTCATACAAAGTGCATTGAATACTCTGATAAGTTTGATTGTTTTGAGATATGAAGATGGTGATATTAGAGTCATGCTAGTAGAGTAGTTGTGAATTTGAGAGATACTTGTGTTAAAGTTTGTGATTCCTGTTATCGGTGTCAAAACTGGTGGATCTCGGGTAGGGGGTTCCGAATTGTGCGTCTAAGGCTAATGGTAACAGGAGGCAGGGGACACGATGTTTACCCAGGTTCGGGCCCTCTCGATGGAGGTAATACCCTACTTCCTGCTTGATTGATCTTGATGATATGAGTATTACAAGAGTTGATCTACCACAAGATCGTAGAGGCTAAACCCTTGAAGCTAGCCTATGGTATGATTGTTGTTGTCCTACGGACTAAACCCTCCGGTTTATATAGACACTGGAGGGGGCTAGGGTTACACAGAGTCGGTTACAGAGGAGATCTACACATCCGGATTCCCAAGCTTTCCTTCCACGCCAAGGAGAGTCCCTCCCGGACACGGGACGAAGTCTTCAATCTTGTATCTTCATAGTCCAATAGTCTGGCAAAGTATACAGTCCGGCTGTCTGAGGACCCCCTAATCCAGGACTTCCTCAGTAGCCCCTAAACTAGGGTACAATGACGATGAGTCCGGTGCGCAGATTGTCTTCGGCATTGCAAGGCGGGTTCCTTCTTCGAATACTCCATAGAAGATTTTGAACACAAGGATCGTGTCCGGCTCTGCAAAACAATTTCCACATACTATCGTAGAGAGCATAATATTCTACAAATCTAATCTGCTGACAAATTTTCATAGCTTGATATCATGCCGCGGCCCGGTCATTATACGGACCGTTTTTCCCAGCCTGCCACTACACGTATTGGGAGGCAGTTTTATTGGCACGTCTTGTCAAAGTAGAGATTGTGTTCCCCTTATCACGGGATTCTCTTCAATACGGGTGTGGGTAACCCAACCATGCTTGTTAGTATGACTCCTCGATTTTAGGCAAATTCCAAACGGCCACGCGGGGGACGCTTGATATTCACCCCCTTTATAAAGGGGCCAAGACCTGTCCTTTTCTCTCCACGCTCAATCCTTCCCTTCTCCTACCTCGAGTTCCAACACCCAAGGTTTAGGCTAAGCGCTTCGGACCTCCAACCATGTCCGGATCCAACCTTCAAGGCCGGTGGATGGCCTCCTATGTCACAGAGGAGGAAATCAAGAAGCTTAGGGAGGCTACATATCTGACCGCCAAAATCCCGCATAGGCTACCTGCTCAAGGGCAGGTTATTCCTACTCCTGAATCCAACGAGAGTGTCGTATTCGTCTCCCACTTCCTCCGAGGGCTTGGCTTTAGTCTTGATACTTTCATAAGAGGACTCATGTTTTATTATGGGCTAGATTTCCACGATCTAGCTCTAGATGCCATCCTTCACATCTCATTGTTTATCGTCCTGTGTGTAGCCTTCCTCCGCATTACCCAACACTTCAGCTTGTGGCTCAAGACCTTCGATGTGAAGCCGAAGATGATTGACGAGCGACAGCGGAGTGCGAAGGTGCTATAATAATAAAAGGTGGCGGGGCCCTATGGCCAAAGGGTTCCTTCCGGGAGGTGTCCGACTATGGCCACGGGAGTGGTTTTACATCACAGCGCCCCGAGGTACAATGTGGGCGGTGATAACCCGCAAGTATATGGGATAGTTGTAGCCTCTTTCGCTAAGTAAGAGTGTCGAACCCAACGAGGAGCTAAAGGTAGAACAAATACTCTCTCAAGTCCTATCGGCCACTGATACAACTCTACGCATGCTTGACGTTCGCTTTACATACAGTAAGTATGAAACTAGAACTACTTTGTAGGTGTGATCAGATAGGTTTGCAAGAAAGTAAAGAACGCGTAGATATAAACTAGGGGCTGTTTAGATAAATATGCAATAAAGTAAATATAGCGAGTGTGGAAAAGTGGTGGTAGGAGTTGTGGAATTTTCCCTGAGCAATTGACTATGTTACTAGACCGGTAATCACTATTGCAATTCTATTCGAGGGAGAAGCATAAGCTAACATACTTTCTCTTCTTGGATCATATGCACTTATGATTGGAACTCTAGCAAGCATCCGCAACTACTAAAGATTCATTACGGTAAAACCCAACCATAGCATTGAAGCATCAAGTCCCCTTTATCCCATACGCAACAATCCCCTTACTCGCGTTTGTGTTTCAGTCACTCACGCAACCCACTATAAGCGAATCATGAACGCATTGCAACACCCTACAGCGGGAATCCCTCACGCTTGCGCGACACGGAGGGCACCATAGGACAGCACCAATAATAAAACATGCAACTCAAACCAATCATAGAAATTCATCAATCACCGATAGGACAACGAAAATCTACTTAGACATCATAGGATGGCGACACATCATAGGATAATAATATGAGGCATAAAGCACAATGTTCAAGTAGAGGGTACAGCGGGTTGCGGGAGAGTGGACCTCTGGATATAGAAGGGGGGAAGGTGATGGAGATGTTGGTGAAGATGACGGTGGTGTTGGTGAAGATCGCGGTGATGATGATGGCCCCCGGTAGCGCTCTGGTGCCACCGGAAGCAAGGGGGAGAGAGGCCCCCTTCTTCTTCTTCCATGACCTCCTCCCTAGATGGGAGAAGGGTTTCCCCTCTGGTCCTTGGCTCCCATGGCTTGGGAGGGGCGAGAGCCCCTCCGAGATTGGATCTATCTCTCTGTTTCTGCATTCTCTGTTTCTGCCCCTTCACCGTTTCCTTTATATTTGGAGATCCATAACTCCGATTGGGGTGAATCTTTCGCCCAGATTTTTCTCATAAAATTAGCTTTCTTGCAGTAAAAGAAGAGCGTCAACCGCCTTACGGGGGTCCCAGGAGAGTCCAGGGCGCGCCTGCCTCCCTGGGGCGCGCCCCCTATCTCCTGGCCCCCTCGGGCACCGTCTCGCGTTGATTTTACTTCCCAAAAATCATAAATATTCCAAAATAATTCTCTGTCCATTTTTATCCCGTTTGGACTCCGTTTGACATGGGTTTTCTGCGAAACATAAAACATGCAACAAACAGGAACAGGCACTAGGCACTGGATCAATATGTTAGTCCCAGAAATAGTATAAAAAGTTGCCAAAAGTATATGAAAGTTGAAGAATGTTGGCATGGAACAATTAAAAATTATAGATACGACGGAGACGTATCAGCATCCCCAAGCTTAATTCCTACTCGTCCTCGAGTAGGTAAATGATAAAAAAGATAATTTTTGATGTGGAATGCTACCTAGCATAATCCTTATCATATGTCTAATCATGCCATGAATATTAAGACACGAGTGATTCAAAGCAATAGTTTATCATTTGACATAAGAAACGATAATACTTCGAGCGTACCAATAAAGCAATCATGTCTTTTCAAAACAACATGGCCAAAGCAAGCTTATCCCTACAAAATCACACAGTTTAGCCATGCTTCATCTTCGTCACACAAAAATGCTCCCATCATGCACAACCCCGATGACGAGCCGAGCAATTGGTTCATACTTTTTAACATGCTTCAGCTTTTTCAACCCTCACGCAATACATGAGCGCAAGACATGGATATATCACTATAGGTGGAATAGAATATAATGATGGAGGTTATGTGGAGAAGACAAAAGGGAGAAACTCTCACATCGACGTGGCTAATCAACGGGCTATGGAGATGCCCATTAATTGATGTCAATGCGAGGAGTAGGGATTGCCATGCAACGGATGCACTAAGAGCTATAAATGTATGAAAGCTCAACAAAAAAACTAAGTGGGTGTGCATCCAACTTGCTTGCTCATGAAGACCTAGGGCATTTGAGGAAGCCCATCGTTGGAATATACAAGCCAAGTTCTATAATGAAAATTCCCACTAGTATATGAAAGTGACAACATAAGTGACAACAGGGTGCTACTTTGAAGCACAAGTGTGGAAAAAGGATAGTAACATTGCCCCTTTTCTTTTCTTTTTTTCTCTTTTTTTCTTTTTTCTTTTTTTCGGTCAGCTTCTTTGGCCCCATTTTTTATTTAGGCTTCTTTGGTCTTTCCTTTTTTCTTTTTTTCTTTTTTCTTTTTTTCATGGGGCAATGCTCTATAATGATGATCATCACACTTTTATTTACTTACAACTCAATATTACAACTCGATACTTGAACAAAGATATGACTCTATATGAATGCTTCCGGCGGTGTACCGGGATGTGCAATGATCTAGCGTAGCAATGACATGAAAAAACGGACAAGCCATGAAAACATCATGCTAGCTATCTTACGATCATGCAAAGCAATATGACAATGAATGCTCAAGTCATGTATATGATGATGATGAAAGTGGCATGGCAATATATCTCGGAATGGCTATGAAAATGCCATGATAGGTAGGTATGGTGGCCGTTTTGAGGAAGATATAATGAGGCTTATGTGTGATAGAGCGTATCGTATCAAGGGGTTTGGATGCACCGTCGAAGTTTGCACCGACTCTCGAGGTGAGAAAGGGCAATGCACGGTACCGAAGAGGCTAGCAATGATGGAAAGGTAAAAGTGCGTATAATCCATGGACTTGCATTAGTCATATAGAACTCATATACTTACACTAGTAGAAAAAGGGGCTAATCTGAGACACATTAGTGCCGGTTTGATTTTGAGCCGGCACTAATGTGTCCATTAGTGCCGGTTCCAACGGCTAGGTGGGCGGACATCATTAGTACCGGTTCGTGGGCAACAATTAGTACCGGTTCATGCCACGAACCGGTACTAATGATGATGTGTCAGGCCGTGGGCCCCACGAACTCCTTTACTACCGGTTCATGTCATGAACCGGTACTAGAGTTTCTTATTAAGCTGATTTTTAGTCCCACCTCGCTAGGAGAGAGGCAGTAGGAGCTGTTTATAAGCCGTGAGTGCAGAGATGATCGAGAAGCGCAATGCTCACCTGCAGCTTTCTTAGCTTCAAGCCTTTCGGAATAGAATAGATTGCACGGAGCTGTGTGCAGTGTAGTCTACCTTGTTCCGAAAGGCATGAAGCTAACTAACGAGCCTTGCGCCTTTTTTATTTTTAATAACTTATTAGAACTCCGGACTTCTTGTGTTACAACAAAAACTGGCACTTCATTTTTTTTAACTTATTACAACTTCAGACTTTTTTGCATTCAGTACGCACCATTCTAAGCCACGTCATCAATTTTCAACCCTTTCTGACATCATTTGCTCCCCTAGCACAAACTGGACAATATCTTTCGAAGTATCAGGGCCGGTTTCAGATGAAAGAGTAGAGAGGGTCATGGCAAAAAAGAAAAAACTATATAAAAAATTACTCAAAAATAAATAGAAGAAAACAAATAAAGCAAAAAAGAAAAAACTATATATAAAGAAGAAGAAGAAGAAGAAAAAGAAGACGAAGAAGATGATGATGAAGAAGAAGAAGATGAAGAGGAAGAGGAAGATGAAGA
>NC_041385.1:736581018-736581937 GCF_002162155.2 Triticum dicoccoides
GGAGGAGGAAGAAGAAGAAGAAACTACTCAGAAATAAATAGAAGAAAAAAATAAAGCAGAAAAGAAATAACTATATAAACAAATTACTCAGAAAAAATAGAAGAAAAATATAAAGCAGAAAAGGAATAACTATATAAACAAATTACTCAAAAATAAATAGAAGAAAATAAATACTATTCAGAAATAAATAGAAGAAAAAAATAAAGCAGAAAAGGAATAACTATATAAAAAAATTACTCAAAAATAAATAGAAGAAAATAAATACTATTCCGAAATAAATAGAAGAAAAAAATAAAGAAGAAAAGGAATAACTATATAAAAAATACTGAAAAATAAATAGAAGAAAATAAATAATGCAGAAAACAAAATAATTTATAAAAAACATGTAGGGGCACTGCCCGTGGGCCTGCCAGACCTTGGGTGTGCAAATACATGCCTAGTAGGGCCAGCAGGCTTACAGGGCAGCGCGCCCTAATTAGGCCCAGAAGCCTGCTATATAGAGTAGTTCGAAAGGGCAGCCGCGGCTGGGTTTATAAACCAGTGCGGCTGCCCTTCGCTCGGCGAGGTGGGACTAAACGTAGCGCACTGCAGGGTGGCAGCGCACAGGCATTAGTACCAGTTGGAGCCTCCAACCGGTACTAATGTGTTGCCCTTTAGTACCGGTTGGAGCCACCAACCGGTACTAAAGGCCCATGTTTCCCGCTGCTTGGGCTGGCCAAAATTGGCCTTTAGTACCGGTTGGAGCCACCAAGCGGTACTAACGGCCCATCCTATATATTTGGCACTTACGAAAATTCAGTTATCATCGCTAGTTCGTTCCACTTCTCGTGCGCGCGAGTCTCGATCTCGACGACGCCGACGCCGCCGCGCCGCCGTGCCATCGCCCTCGCCGCCCCCGCCGCCCGTCGTCGTTGTCGCC
>NC_041385.1:736583312-736636074 GCF_002162155.2 Triticum dicoccoides
TTTAGTTGAACTAGTTGAATTAATATATATATATATATATAGAACTAGTTTATTTTTAGTAAATGCTTAGTTGAACTAGTTGAATTAATATATAGAACTAGTTTATTTTTAGTATATGCTTAGTTTGAACTAGTTGAATTAATATAACTAGTTTATTTTTAGTAAATGTTTAGTTGAACTAGTTGAATTAATATATATATAGAACTAGTTTATTTTTATAAATGCTTTAAACTAATTGAATTAATATTACTAGTTTATTTTAGTAAATGCTTAGTTGAATTACTAGAAGTAGTTGAATTAATTGAATTAGTAACTGATTAATGTTTCGCCTAATATGAACATAGGAAATGTCGTCTGACGACGGACAAAATTTCATTATGTGCGATTACTGTGAAGACCAGCGCGGCCAGTGCGACAGAAATTTCCTTGTTGATGGTAGGCGATTCAGCATCAAGCTAGATGAGACTTTCGAATTCGATACAGTAAGTCACAATGACAACGTCTGTTTTCGTAATTAAGCATGACTTATATATGCTTCATTTGTCTGACTTATAATTTTTAATTTTCACTATTCTACTAGCGCATCCTGTGCCATGCAAGAATTTTTGTCTTGGATAAGATAGGTTTCAAAGATATGGAAACTATGGAGGTAAAGAGAGCTTACTTGAAAACTGAGCATGATGGTTATACTTTCAATGTCAAAGTATACAATACACACACGTACACATATTTTGAATGCAAAACTTGGCAAGCACTATGCAAGGCTTATGCATTTGAGCCTGGTATGGTTATCACCTTTGATATTTGTCCGGAAGATGATATTGAAGGTAATAGAGACATATGGGTCGATGTGCAGACGCCTCCAGTTCTACCATTATGTGAGTTCTTCTCAACTATATTTTTGTCTTTGATATTGCTTATTCAAAAATAACAGACAACTAATTTCTATTGACAGCTTATCTCCATTCAACGAAACATGTCCGGCGCTTGGTAGACAGGACCTGCTACTGTCCCGGAGCTGAACTAAACTGCGAGGAGATAAGTAATTATGTTTCATGGCTTGAGGATCTTCATACTGTCAAGACAAATTTTCTTCCTGCACTTAGAAATGTTAGTACTCAAAACGTGCGACCAATAGTGATGGTATTGAACTACGGTCACATCTATTTAGGAATGATGGTAAGATATTTACTATTTGTCCTCAGTGCATATTTTGCATGCATAATTTTTTTGCAAAACTTTCATTGCTAAGTATATTAATTAAGTACTATACAATGTTCTTCAACAGGGACTCCCGATGACAGTTGTGCCTCCGGGGATCGAGACTAAAGTCAGATGTCAATTGTTAGCTTACGGCCAAGATATCCTGCATTGCACATGAATGCATTCAGGATTTCTAGAAGCGATGAATGCTTAATAGTGAAAGATTGGAGGAAAATTGTTAATGATCGCAGAGAAGTACTAGGGGGAAGCAATGAGAAGCGCAACCCACAATTAGGAGATAGGTTCATTGGCATGCTCCAGTATGATCAATCAGGAGAGCTATACATGTTCTATGCTATTCTACCAGAGAGAGAGTAGCTAGCAGGAGTGATTTAGCTAGTTCTTCATGCTGCTCTTAATTAGTACTTGTCCTTTCATGTCCGTGTTCTTCGTTCTGAACTTAAGTGATTTGCTTTTGTGGTGTCATATATATATATATATGAACGCTTATAATATCATGACAATCATGTTGAACTCGATCGATAATATTTTTGCTTCTGGTACAAGTGAATGTTTCTTCTTTAAGCTAGTAGTGCTGGTGGTGATTAGATAGCTAGTTAATTATTATATCATTTAATGAAAGAAACCGCAGATTAGTTTCAGCTGGATGAATCCTACCTAGCTAAGTGATCAAGTATATGCCATATTCGTATATATTATATAGTTGATCAAGTATAATATGGATATGGCATATACTCTAGCTAGCTAGCTATATATAGAGATATCCAATAATGCATCCAGTTGAAACTAATCCGTGGTACTTTCACCTAATGATTTAACAACACATTATAATGTAAAACAATCACTAAATTAAATTGAAAACACAAAATTAAAGAAAAATTAAAAAAAACATTTAGTACCGGTTGGTGTTACCAACCGGTACTAATGCCCTCCACGCAAACGGGCCTAGCTCGTGCCACGTGGTGGCACTTTAGCTCCAGTTCATGACGAACCGGTACTAAAGGCCGGGGACCTTTAGTCCCCACTCTTTAGTGCCGGTTGGCGAACCGGCACTAAAGCCCGTTACGAACCGGCACTAAAGGCCGGTTCTGCACTAGTGTTACTGCGAAAGTTTATTAGCCCTCGAAGCAAAGTACTACTACGCATGCCCCTAGGGGGATAGATTGGTAGGAAAAGACCATCGCTCATCCCTGACTTCCACTCATAAGGAAGACAATCAAAGAAACACCCCATGCTTCAAATTTGTCACACAACGGTTACCATACGTGCATGCTACGGGACTTGCAAACCTCAACACAAGTGTCTCTACAAGCCACAACCACCCACTAGCATGACTCTAATATCACCATGTTTATATCGCAAAACTATTGCAAGGAATCAAACATATCATATTCAGCGATCTACAAGTTTATGTAGGATTTTATGACTAACCATGTGAATGACCAATTACTGTCATCTGTCTAAATAGATATAAGTGAAGCAAGAGAGTTTAATTCTTTCTACAAAAGATATGCCCACGCTCTAACAAATATAACTAAAGCAAAAGAGCATTCTACAAATGGCGGTTTTCTATGTGAAGAAAAACAGGCAATCCAGACTTTAAATGATATAAGTGAAGCACATGAAGCATTCTATAAAGCCATACTCAAAAGATTTAAGTGAAGTGCAATGAGCATTCTATAAATCAACCAAGGACTATCTCATACCAGCATGGTGCATAAAAGAAAAATGAAAACTAAATGCAAAATACGCTCAAAGACTTGCACATAATGCATAAACGAAACGAATACAAAAACATACCGATACTTGTTGAAGAAAAAGGGGATGCCTTTCGGGGCATCCCCAAGCTTAGACGCTTGAGTCTCCTTGAATATTTACTTGGGGTGCCTTGGGCATCCCCAAGATTGAGCTCTTGCCTCTCTTCCTTTTCCTCATATCGTGACCTCCTCGTTTAGACACTTCATCCACACAAAACTTCAACAGAAAACTCGGTAAGATCCATTAGTATAACAAAGCAAATCACCACTCTAAGTACTGTTGCAAACCAATTCATATTTTATTTTTGCATTGTGTCTACTGTAATTTAACTTTTTGATGGCTTAATCCACTGATATAAATTGATAGTTTCATCAAAACAAGTAAACTATGCATCAAAAACAGAATCTGTCAAAAACAGAACAGTCTGTAGCAATCTTAACATTCACCATACTTCTTGTACCCTAAAAATTGTACCAAAATTAGGAAAAATAAATAAGTTGTACAGAAAGATAGTTAAAAAGGAATCAGAACCATTTCACGTGCCAGTTAAAAATGTAAAATCGTGCACTACAGCCAAAGTTTTTGTCCTGCACCGTACAAACCAACAAGCATTGTAAACATCCTAAAGGCAAACCCTGGCACATTATTTTTATAATACAATGGAATTGTACAAGGGGATAATTATTTTTGATGAAAAGTTTCTATAATCAAGGTTCACAAAGTTTCCGTGAGCATGAACAAAGTTCAAGGAGCTCTCCCACTTCAACAATGCTTGTCTCTCTCACTTTCACTTTCCGTTTTGAAAAGTTTTTAGGTTCCCCTATTTATTTATTTTGTTTTTCAACTATATAAAAGCACTCAACAGAAATTAATGACTCTCTAAAACTTCTGGGTTGTCTCCCTGGCAGAGCTTTCTTTAAATCCATTAAGCTAGGCAATTAGTGCTCAAGTAATGAATCCACCCGGATCCCAAGGTATATGAAAGCCAATTTTAATTAACAATGATTTGTAATTTAGTAGTGAGCACAAAGTAACATATATCATGCAACAACGAAGTCTAACTCTCTTTCTATGCATCAGCATGTCATAAAAGAACAATTCATGCACACATAATAAAGGCCAACGCATAGTATAAACAGATTCTTGCAATTCTATCGTATTGGAAACATAGAGAGGCGGAGATCTAGTTCCTCTCTCATAATAATTGCAAGTAGGAGCAGCAAGCACATGCATATTATATTCATCAAAACCATCATGTGCAATGGTAAAAGGCGACCCATCAATATAATCCTTAATAAGCACAAACTTCTCCGATATAGTGTAGTAGGGAGAATTCAAAAAGATAATAGGACTATCATGCCTGGATGCAATAGCAACAATTTCATGTTTAGCATAAGGAACTATAGCAAGTTCATCTCCATAAGCATAATTCATATTGGCATATTGTCCACAAGCATAGCAAGCATCATCAAAAGGGGATATTTCAAGAGAATCAACGGGATCATAACAATCATCATAGCAATCATCCTTCGGTAAGCACGAAGGGAAATTAAACAATGTATGAGTTGAAGAGTTACTCTCATTAGAAGGTGGGCACGGGTAGCTAATCCGCTCTTCCTCCTTTTGTTCTGCTCTCTCCTCATCATCTTTTTCATCCAATGATCTCACAGTTTCATCAATTTCTTCTTCCATAGCTTCCTGCAAAATATTAGTCTCTTCTTGGACAACGGAGAATTTCTCAATATATGGTTTAACATAGGCATTAGAAGCATAACTATCATAAAAATATTCAAGTATGGCAAAACTTTCAGATTTGTAAAGAGTAGCATCATACTTTTCAATCAAAGAAGCAATTTCAAAAGCACCCATAAAAGCAACAAATTCTTCAATTTGTTGAACATCATAGTAATTATAAACAACCTTAGCATACAAAGATACGATTCCATTATCAATAAACTCACATTGGTAGGCAAGGTGTTTCTTAGGGTTTTTAGAACAACAAGTAACATCATATATTTCACATAAATTCCAAGCATAGCATTGCAAACGTTGAATTTGATCCCATAATAGTTTCTCTTTTTCAGATATACGGTGTCGCACATAACAAGCATGCTCATCTAAAGATTTGCCCTCAACTAAGCTAGTTGGGGTTTCAGCACGAGCACATAGGGATCAAAGATGATCCAAGTAAAAAGCTTCAGTAGTGTGATAGATTTTGAGTGGTTCTTCAACCATTGGAGCAGTAGGTACAACTATTTTTTTTGGAATTTTGCGTTTCCTAGCCATAGATAAAGATAGAAAACAACTAAGCACAGCAAATAAAAATTACTTAGTGATAAAGCAAACAAGCACACACAAGAATATTCACCCCACGCTATGACTCCCCTGCAACGGCGCCAGGAAAAGGTATTGATAACCCGCAAGTATACGGGATAGTTGTAGCCTCTTTTGATAAGTAAGAGTGTCGAACCCAACGAGGAGCTAAAGGTAGAACAAATACTCTCTCAAGTCCTATCGTCCACTGATATGACTCTACGCACGCTTGACGTTCGCTTTACCTAGAACAAGTATGAAACTAGAACTACTTTGTAGGTGTGATTGGATAGGTTTGCAAGAAAGTAAAGAACACGTAAATATAAACTAGGGGCTGTTTAGATAAATATGGAATAAAGTAAATATAATGAGTGTGGAAAAGTGGTGGTAGGAGTTGTGAAATTGTCCCCAAGCAATTGACTATGTTACTAGACCGGTAATCACTATTGCAATTCTATTTGAGGGAGAGGCATAAGCTAACATACTTTCTCTTCTTGGATCATATGCACTTATGATTGGAAATCTAGCAAGCATCCGCAACTACTAAAGATTCATTAAGGTAAAACCCAACCATAGCATCAAAGCATCAAGTCCCCTTTATCCCATACGCAACAATCCCCTTACTCGGGTTTGTCTTTCAGTCACTCACGCAACCCACTATAAGCGAATCATGAACGCATTGCAACACCCCACAGCGGGAATCCCTCACGCTTGCCCGACATGGAGGGTGCCATAGGACAGCACCAATAATAAAACATGCAACTCAAACCAATCATAGCAATTCATCAATCACCGATAGGACAACAAAAATCTACTCAGACATCATAGGATGGCAACACATCATAGGATAATAATATGAAGCATAAAGCACCATGTTCAAGTAGATGGTACAACGGGTTGCGGGAGAGTGAACCGCTGGATATAGAAGGGGGAAGGTGATGGAGATGTTGGTGAAGATGACGGTGGTGTTGGTGAAGATCGCGGTGATGATGATGGCCCCCGGCAGCGCTCCGGCGCCACCGGAAGCAAGGGGGAGAGAGGCCCGCTTCTTCTTATTCTTCCTTGACCTCCTCCCTAGATGGGAGAAGGGTTTCCCCTATGGTCCTTGGCTCCCATGGCTTGGGAGGGGCGAGAGCCCCTCCGAGATTGTATCTATCTCTCTGTTTTTGTGTTCTCTATTTCTGCCCCTTCACCGTTTCCTTTATATCTGGAGATCCGTAACTCCGATTGGGGTGAATCTTTCACACAGATTTTTCTCGTAAAATTATCTTTCTTGCGGAAAAAGAAGAGCATCAACCGCCTTACGGGGGGCCCAGGAGAGTCCAGGGCGCGCCTGCCTCCCTGGGGCGCGCCCCCTATCTCCTGGCCCCCTCGGGCACCGTCTCGCGTTGATTTTACTTCCTAAAAATCATAAATATTCCAAAATAATTCTCCGTCCATTTTTGTCCCGTTTGGACTCCGTTTGATATGGGTTTTCTGCGAAACATAAAACATGCAACAAACAGGAATTGGCACTGAGCACTGGATCAATATGTTAGTCCCAAAAATAGTATAAAAAATTGCCAAAAGTATATGAAAGTTGAAGAATATTGGCATGGAACAATCAAAAATTATAGATACGACGGAGACGTATCAGGCGGCCGCCCCAGCCTTTCGTCCGGGCCCTCCGCCTCAACTGGCGTCATGGGTCAACAAAGGGTTGGACTGGGGGCCAGTGAATGATGTGCTGACATTACAAAGTCGCATGCGAGATCTTCTCAAGAGGGATGTCAGCCTCGTCAAAATAATTCAGGTAATGCTAGTCCGTTGGGTCCTGCCATGCAAACGGCGACCTCTCCGGATGTGGGAGTTCAACCCAGAAGGACCGCGAACTATTCAACACTTCTTCGGCATGATGCTCAAAGGGATGTATCGGTTATTCTTCGGATCGCTAATAAAGTGTCCGGACACCACCGAGGATGTGGGCCTGAACTGCAATCGTCCGGATACCCAAGTAAGTAACTCCACAACCGAACATGTTGTTTATGTTTGTCATAACATTATTCTTCAAACTACCCTCGGCCAGGATTGGCTAAGAACGCCGGAGAGGATCAGGTGTTCGACCCCTCTTCTCGAAGGCTCACCGGACCACGTGCTAACCAGGATGCTTGAGCGCGCACCTTATCAAGTGCCATCAGGAGAACATGAAGGGAGGCATAGAGAAGCCGAGAGCGGGCTTCATACATTATACATCCAGACCGGGGGAATTGATGTCTCCAAGAAGGAGGATAATCAGGGAGGTGAATCGAAAATTCCCTCCCCCCACGGGAAGAAAAGGGCCACCTCTCAAGTTTTGGAAGCGGAGGTTTCCAGACGAGGGAAAAACCTTCGCCAGGAGGCCCTGCCCAGAGGGCGTCCTCATCGCACAATGCCCGCAAGAGGGCCAGCCCTCCACCAAGCTGTAAGTGAATCAAAAGTACTTTGGTAAATATATCCTCCTTCATCTCTGAGAATAATAACCAAGACATATATCTCGCAGTCCGGCTCGTAGCCCTTCTCAGCACAGTTGGCCTTCGGGGATCTTCTTCCAGAGATGATGGAGAGCGAAACGCCTCCTCCTGCCTCCCCGCCTCATGGGGCGGATGACCCCGAGGTGTCATCGCGGAGGATTTCTCCTGATCCGCCAAGGCCAAAACGTAAGTCTTCGGTTATCCGAAGTCCGGAGTATTCGGCCCCTAAGGAGAGCAACAGAAAGAGTCCACGATTTTCCGGTGCACGACCGGACACACTGGTGGGTCTTCTAGAGCAAGCGGCTATCTCAGAGGCGCATCGTACCTTAATGGGTACGGTGGTTGAGAGGATTTCATCCGCCAAAACCGGGTTAATGAAGCTTTTACGAGCCTACTAAGAGGCTTTGAGGTACGCAAAGTAATATATGTATTTTTGACGGTACCGCACGCGCTAGGTGTGCTATGTATAGATAGTAGCCCCTGAGACTCTGGTTGCCGTCCAAAGGCGGTAATCAGAGGATTATAGTCCCAGGTAATGATCGCACTGCTTTCATGTGCAGGTGGCTGAGGGTCAGATGGCTGACCGGACTGCTGATTTCGCCGAACTGAGGCGACAGCCTGACGTGGCAGATGTCGACATTGCGCTTGTGAACAAGCGGCTTGACGAGGCACATGGTATGTTTTTTCGAATTGTCAGCAAATATTAAGAGGAGCTCGATGCTAGTATCTATAATATGCTGTGACCGCAGATGGAGCTGCCGCCGTGGAGACCCTTCGGGCGGAACTTGCCCAAGCCAAGGATCAAGCTAGGAGAAGTGATGTGGCCGCCCTAAAGGCAGCTGAGGAGTTAAGAGCCGAACAGGATGCTCATCGCCAGAGCGAAGATAAAATAGCCAAGATGGTTGTTGAGCTGAAGGATGCCGCCGACCGATACGAGCTCCTTGAAAAGGAAAACCAAGTGAAAGCGGCTGACCTGAAGAAGTCCTTGGAAGCAGCCCAGGAAACTTGCTCTGAGATCAGAGCGGCAAGGGAGGAGCTTTGTCAATCCGGAGATATCACGGCTGGGAAGACCTTTCTATTGCGGACGAAGTTCGGAGATCCGAAGTATGCCCCTCTGGATCAATTATGGAGTACTGAGGACGCGTACCTGGACTTGGCCAAGAGTGCTGCTGATGCGACTGAATATTTCAAAGATCAAAAAGATCATGAGGTGGAACGGTTGTTCTGGTCGCAGTTCAGTGCTCCAAATAGTCCGTTGCTATTAAACGAACAAATTGCCGAGTGGGCCGAGCTCCACGGGTTATCCAGGCTTGCCGTGAGGTCTGTCGTGGATCATCTTTGGCCGAAGGGACCAAGGCCGGACAGTTATTTTGGCTTAGTGCAATGATTCCTTGGTGTTGTGCCACATATCGACGCTGTAAAGAGGTCGGCGTGTATAGAGGGTGCGCGGATGGCTCTTGCCCGTGTTAAAACATATTGGGCAGGGATGGAGGCCACCGCTATTACAACCCGGGGTCCGGCTGGAGGCCATGACCCGGTCGAGCACTATTTCGAGGACATCCTAGAAGGCGCCCATTTAATAGAGGCTCAGTGCTCGAAGAGTACCATGTTCGAGTGACATGTATCTGAATTGTATAAACAATGCTATTTTGATTATAAAGGCTGTGTTTATACTCTTGCCCGAAAGTATTATAGTGCCTCCTGTGCGGCCCTTTATGTATGTATATAACCTGAATGTTTGCAGTCGTCGGCTTTAGCCCCCACGCATATAATGCAGGGGTGTTCAAAAAATCACGTAATCAAACTTGATCCAATGTCTTGGTCCCTTAAGGAGGTGATAGCGCGGCGAACCAGGCAATCGGACTATATAGCTTTAACACTTTCACTTAGCCATAGGAGTTTGATGGTGGGGCTACTATATAGCCCTTGGTACTTCCACGTCCATCCGAATACGGTGCACGTACGTACATGACTAAGAAACCGGTCCTTCGTTAATGTAGAGGAATCGCGAAGATTCCGCTGAGTCATCGAGTGGTTGACCAGTCTCGCGCTATATCATGATAGTCGGTTTTCGGCTTTCTCTACTGAGGTGCTCATCCAGATGAACCAGGGCACAATTGCAGTAGTTCTTCTGGTGCCACCTTAGCCGATAGAGCGGAACGTCAGGTAGCAAAACACGGGAGCCGGGCAAACCCAACTTTTGACCAAAGACATGATTCGGAGCTGATGCATGTAAGGCCAAACTCGCGACGCCGAACACTCCCTAAGGTATTCAGGCTTTACAACATATACTGGGCTGAGTAACGCCCTCAATAATGAGCCCTGAATTTCTAGGTACACGCATTAATCTGGCGTGGCAAAATACTAATAACGCCAGTATCCCTCTCGCTTGTGTTAAGTGCCCGGATGGTGTCAAGCAACAAGAGACATTAGAAAAGGTTTACACAGGGGCTTAATCTAAAGAGAAACCTTTGAGCGGGGCCCTGCTGCACGTCTGCGCCTTTGTCTCTGTTGTGCCGTATCCTAGAAGGGTGTGATCATCTATAAAGAAGAAAAACCCAGGTAAAAAAAGGTCTGGTACGATCGTGCTAAAAGTTGGTTATTCTTAATGAACCATGAAGATGCATTCTATTATTGTATTATAGGGTCAAGCCGAACTATGGGCTTCTTTTTTTATGCGGGCAGCCCCTAGCACCGCCTATTGGGGTATATCCATCCACCTGAGCTTGGGTTTATTTGGGCTGCTACAACTAGTGGTGCATCGGACACGTCTAACCATGTCTGTGGTCTTGACGACCGATCAATTATTCTAGTTGGGGAGCTCGTTCGGCTGCTAGAGCTGCCACGTATGCTTCCGCATGTAGAGAGTGTCCTATATTTTCTGCTGATTGTGATGACGCCACATGGACCGGGCATCTTGAGTTTTAAGATAAGCATAATGTGGAACTGCATTGAAACGGGCAAAGGCCGTTCTTCGGAGTAGTGCATGGTAGCCGCTTCGGAATGGAGGGATGTCGAAGATTAGTTCTTCGCTTCGGAAGTTGTCCGGTGAGCCGAATACAACCTCTAGTGCTAGAGATCCCGTGCAGCGGGCTTCTACGCCTGGTATTACTCCTTTAAAGGTAGTATTGCTTTGGCTAATTCTTGATGGGTCTATCCCCATCTTGCGGACAGTGTCTTGATATATCAGATTAAGACTACTGCCGTCGTTCATAAGGACTTGGGTGAGATAGTATCTGTTAATTATTGGGTCGAGCACAAAGGCAGCCGATCCTCCATGCCGGATACTAGTCGGATGATCCCTGCGGTCAAAAGTGATCGGGCAGGCCGACCAAGGGCTGAACTTGGGGGCGACTGGGTGTAACACCCACGATGCGGCTATATCTCCCACGTGTCGAAGCACGACTTAGAGGCATAACCGCATGGTGGTTTTGTCACAAGAAGGGTCATCTTCACACAATCCCATGCAATGAACAAGAATCTGATAAAGAGTTGGCTTACAATCGCCACTTCACACAATGAACATATAATTCATACATCATTTAGAGTACACACATAGTCCGACTACGGACGAAGCCAAAAGAAAAGAAGATAACCCAACTGCTAGTTCCCCGATCGTCCCAACAGGGCTCCACTACTGATCAACATGAAACGAAACATAGCAACGACCAAGATCTTCGTTGAGCTCCCATCTGAGCTCATTTGCATCACCTGCACTGGTATCATCGGCACCTGCAACTATTGTGATAGTATCTGGTGAGTCACGAGGACTCAACAATCCCAAAACCCGCGAGATCAAGACTATTTAAGCTTATGGGTAGGAAGTAGTAATGAGGTGGAGTTGCAGCAAGCACTAAGCATGTATGGTGGCTAACATACGCAAAAAAGAGCAAGAAGAGAAGCAACTGAACGGTCGTGAAGCTAGCAATGATCAAGAAGTGATCCTGAAACTACTTACGTTCAAACATAACCCAAACCGTGTTCACTTCCCGGACTCCGCCGAAAAGAGACCATCACGGCTACACACGTGCTTGATGCATATTAATTAAGTCAAGTGTCAAGTTCTCTACAACCGGACATTAACAAATTCCCATCTGCCACATAACCGCGGGCACGACTTTCAAAAGTTTATACCCTGCAGGGGTGTCCCAACTTAGCCCATCACAAGCTCTCACAGTCAACGAAGGATATTCCTTCTCCTAGGAAGACCCGATCAGACTCAGAATCCCGGTTACAAGACATTTCTACAATGGTAAAACAAGACCAGCAAAGCCGCCCGAATGTGCCGACAAATCCCGATAGGAGCTGCACATATCTCGTTCTCAGGGCACACCGGATGAACACTACATACAGCTAAAACCAACCCTCAAGTTTCCCCGATGTGGCATTGCAAGTGGCACTAGTTCGGACCAATACTTAGAGAAGCACTGGCCCGGGGGGTAAATAAAGATGACCCTCGGGCTCCGGAAACCCAAGGGAAAAAGGCTTAGGTAGGCAAATGGTAAAACCAAGGTTGGGCCTTGCTGGAGGAGTTTTATTCAAAGCGAACTGTCAAGGGGGTCCCATAAATCACCCAACCGCGTAAGGAACGCAAAATCAAGGAACATAACACCAGTATGACGGAAACTAGGGCGGCAAGAGTGGAACAAAACACCAGGCATAAGGCCGAGCCTTCCACCCTTTACCAAGTATATAGATGCATTAATTCAATAAGAGATATTGTGATATCCCCAAAATATCCATGTTCCAACATGGAACCAACTTCATCTTCACCTGCAACTAGCAACGCTATAAGAAGGGCTGAGCAAAAGCGGTAACTTAGCCAAACAACGGTTTGCTAGGAAAGGATAGTTAGAGGCTTGACATGGTAATATGGGAGGCATGATAAACAAGTGGTGGGTAGCGCAAGCATAGCGATAGAGCGAACAACTAGCAAAGCAAAGATAGAAGTGATATCGAAGGTATGGTCATCTTGCCTGAGATCCCGCAAGGAAGAAGAACGAATCCATGAAGAAGACAAACGAACATAGTCGAACGAATCCTCACAACTCCGGAACGAAACCGAAGCTAACGAGAGAAGCAAACCGGAAAGAAGCAAACAAAATGGTAAACACAAAAGCATAAACATGGCATGATGCACAAACAAATATGATGCATGACCGGTTTAAAGAGGCACGGCATGGCAAAGTGCAACAAACAATACTACAAATTAAGTGGAGCTCAATATGCAACGAGTTGCATATCGACGAAACACCACATCGAGCTATTTAGTTCACTCTCGTTTAGGTACACAACAATATTAAATGTTGTTAAACATGGCGAGAGGTGAAGCATAATAAAACTACCTATCTAGGCAAGTTTAAATGAGGCCGGAAACAACAAACGAGAATTCCAGGAAAAACCTCATGTCCATATTTTAGATTTGGTACTGTTCTGCCCTAAACCATATTTCAATATTGTTAAGCAGTTAAAAAAGTGCACCAAGTTAATCTATGCATTTTTCTACCCCATTTACATATAAAGTTTATTAAAATTGGAGCTACGGTTATTTAGTTATGAAATAAATCATTTTAGCATGGCATTTGAGCAAATTAAAACAAACAGCATTTTAAACATTTCAAACATGGTTGAAAGTTGCATATTATGAAACTAGATAAAATTCTAAGCATTTTACATATATAAATTATTTTAATCTGATGCACCATTTGTGAGTTATTAAATGCATGATCTAGAGGGACTTTTCTGCAAAACAGCTTTCTCTGGAAATTAGACAAATCGCAGATCTAGGAAAAAAATGTACGCGGGCCGAATCTGGCTGGCCCGATTGTGCAAAGGAGAGGCTGGAGGGGGCTGCTCACCCATGGGCCAGGCCCAGTCGCTGGACATGCTTGGTGCGGGCAGAGCTAGCTGGGCCGAGGCGAGGCCGGCCCAGGCACGTGCGGTCGGTCATGGGACTTGGCGCGGTCAATGCGAGCAAGGAGCGGAATGAGGCGCTGGTTCAGGCGAGCAAAGTAGAGGCGCAGGACTTGGCGGGCGGTGCAGATGGTCTCCGGCGAGAGCACGGGTGGCTGGGGACGGGGCCGAGGCGGCGGGTTCCGGCCAGGAACGGGCAAGGGCGGTGGAGGTGGCTCCTGCAAAAGAACGGCGGCGCAACACAAATCAGATAGAGGGCGAGAGAAGTGGAAGAAGGAGAAGAAGGGAACGGGCCTTGTCGGAGAGGAGGTCGGTGACGCGATGCAGGAGGCGTCTTGGTCTGCGGTTGCTCGTGTGCCCCGATGTGGGCGAAGCCATCAGCGAGGAGAAGGGAGCAGGGGCGCCGGATTAGCTGGTGTTGCCTGGTCAATGGCGAGGACGGCCAGAGCAGAGGAGTCGAGGCCGCGACAGGGTCGAGGAGAAGCTTGGGAAGGCTCCTCTCCTTCTGGAATGAGAGGATGCAGGGGTCCAGGAGCGCGAGGCCCTTGCTCGGGAGGAGCTGGAGGCTCGCCGGTGGCTTGACTCGGATGAGGCGGGGCTGATGAAGAGCTCGGTCAGGCCCGCCATGTGCTCCTGCGGGAGAGAGAGCGAGAGGGGACAGAGAGATGTGAGGCACGGGAAGAAGAAGGGAGGAAGAGAATGGGCAGGGTCATGGGGTCGTCCTGGTCCACGGGTCGCCGACGGCGAGGTCGCGAGGTGGAGGAGCGCTCGGGCGCTACTGCTTGCGATGGGGTCGAGGAGGAGGCAGGGCTAGGTGGTGGATGGGTTGGATTGGTGGCTGGATCGGGGGGAGGCCTCGAGCGCTGGTTAAGTGAGAAGGGGATCTGAGAGGAACCCGAGGAAGACGAGACATGAGGAGTGGCGGTGGCAGCTAGGAGGATGGGACAGCTCTCCTCAAATTTAGGGTTGGGTCAGTTTATATAGTAGGTGGGTTTTGGTTTAGGGGTATTTGGTCCCTTCGATTAAAATCGGACTGTCCGAGATAAATGCTTAGGGAAGTCCAACAAATAAACGCAGATGTTTTAGGGATGTTTGGGGATGATTTGAATGCAACGGTGATGGCTGAGCGGGTTCGGTTCGGGACAACTTTCGGACGCGCGCGAGGGGTGTGAGTGTTTGTGCAGAGAGGTTAGCTGGTCAGACAAGAGGGAGTCAAAAACCCGGTTGGACTCGGATCGGTCAACGAAGGGAAGCGGAAACGCAGAAACTATGAATGGATGCAAGCTTTATGAAAAAAATGCCGATGCAATGGACATGATGGCATGAGATGAAATGCATGACATGAGCAAAATGTGAAACAAAAGACAAAAACCCAACCACGGACGAAATATCACAACACATAGCCGAAAATGGAAAGAGTTGGAGTTATAAATATGGAAAGTTACATCCGGGGTGTTACACTTGGTCTACAGCGTATACGTCTCGGAGTGCGCGCTTGCGCCTCCTTTTTGGTATATGAGTTGCGTAAATCATGTTCACTATTTTGACCTCTGGTGGAAATTTTTTCTGTCCTCCAGTGTTCGGCTGGCGAGGCTCATCCTCGTCTTCACTTGGTGTCTCCCTCCCCTTGTGTTTGGCGTTTAGTTTGTCGGCCAACTTGAAGACCCAACATTCTCTGTTGGTGTGGTTTGCAGGTTTTTCGGGGGTGCCATGAATCTGACATAATCTGTCTAGAATCTTGTTTAGGCTGGACGGTCCATCTCTGTTGCCCTTAAAATGGCATTTTCCGTTGACCGGGTCGAGAGCCCCTAAATCTGGCATTGACAACTGTTGGTGTCAAAACCGGCGGATCTCGGGTAGGGGGTCCCGAACTGTGCGTCTAGGTGGATGGTAACAGGAGACAAGGGACACGATGTTTTACCCAGGTTCGGGCCCTCTTGATGGAGGTAAAACCCTACGTCCTGCTTGATTGATATTGATATTGTGGATGTTTACAAGAGTGGATCTACCACGAGATCAAGGAGGCCAAACCCTAGAAGCTAGCCTATGGTATGATTGTAATGGTTGTTGTTGTGTCCTACGGACTAGAGCCATCCGGTTTATATAGACACCGGCGAGGGCTAGGGTTACATAGAGTCGGTTACAATGGTAGGAGATCTACGTATCCGTATTTCCAAGCTTGACTTCCACGCCAAGGAAAGTCCCATCCGGACACGGGACGAAGTCTTCAATCTTGTATCTTCATAGTCTTGGAGTCCGGTCGATGATGATAGTCCAGTCGATGATGATAGTCCGGCCGAAGATAGTTTGGCTGATGATGGTAGTCCGGCTATCCGAACACCCCTTAATCCAGGACTCCCTCAGTAGCCCCTGAACCAGGCTTCAATGACGATAAGTCCGACGCGTATATTGCTTGGCATTGCAAGGCGGGTTCCTCCTCCGAATGATAGAAGATTGTGAACACCAGGATAGTGTCCGGCTCTGCAAAATAAATTCCACATTCCACCGTAGAGAGAATAATATATACACAAGTTCAATCTGCTGACTTTTTTGCGGCATGACGTCACGCCACTACCAAGCCATTACTTGAATCGTTTCTTACTCTACCACCTCAGCGCATTTAGCGAAGCGGTTTCCTTGGCACGTCTTGTCGAAGCAGAGATCGTGTTCCCCCTTAATCCGGGATTCTCATCAATACGGACGTGGGTAACCCAACTGCGCCCGTCGCCCCGCCCCCTCTATCGAAGGCGAGTCCCAAACGGTCAGGGAGACGGCTCTTGGTATTCTCCCTCTTTCTAACGGGACCAAGGCTCGTTTCTTTTCGTCAATCCTCCATCGAATCCTCTCCCCGCTCCAACTTCCAACACCTAGAGCTCCAGATTCGAGCGCTTCGGACCTTCAATGATGTCCGGTTCCGACCTCCAGGGCCGGTGGATGCCCTCCTCCGTCACGGAGGAGGACGTGCTAAAGCTGCGGGAGGCCAAGTACCTGGCTTATGAGATTTCGCACAGGTTGCCTGCCGAAGGGCAGGCCATCCCCACCCCCGAGCCCGGCGAGTATGTCGTTTTTGTATCCCACCTCCGTCGGGGTTTAGGCTTCCCGATGGATCCTTTTGTGATAGGGCTCATGTTTTACTATGGGTTGGAATTCCACGATTTGGCTCCGGAGTCCATCCTCCATATTTCCGCATTTATTGTCGTCTGCGAAGCCTTCCTCCGCGTCACCCCTCACTTCGGCCTGTGGCTGAAGACCTTCAATGTGGTGCCGAAGATGATCGGGGGGCGGCAAGCGGAGTGCGGCGGGGCGGCCATAAGTAGAATGGCCGATGCCCCGTGGCCCGCTGGCTCCTTCCAAGAGGAGCTCGGCCTGTGGCAGCAAGAGTGGTTCTATATTACCGTTCCGAGGGGCCGCAGACAAAAGCCGCCGCCCTTATTCCTCCCGGGACCTCCACGATGGTTGATGTCGTGGGTCACCCAAGGGCTCAACTGGGGGCCGTCAAAGGACGTGCCCCTACTGCAGGACCGGATTCGAGATCTCCAAACAAGGGAGGTTGATATGGTGGTGGTAATGCAGGTTATGCTGATTAGGCTTCTTCCGCCCTGCAAACGCCGCCCTCTCCGGCTGTGGGAGTTCAATCCGGAGGGCCCACGGATTCTTCAACACTTCATGGGTATGACACCCCTGGAGATGTACAAATTATTCTTCGGATCGCAAGAGGCACGTCCGGAATTGACCGAGGACGCTGGCCTAAGCTGCAATCGCCCGGATACTCAAGTAAGTAGTTCCAAGTCCGGACATACCGTTTGTTTGCCTTTCGATGATTCGCCTTATGACCAACTCCCTTCTAAACAGGAGTGGATAGCAGAAGCAAAATTGATATGGTGTCCGGCCCCCCTCCCTGAGACCGCGCCGGATTCCGTGCTGGTCCGGATGCTTGAGGTTGCGCCTCCAGAGGAAGGCGAAGGGGAAAGCAGGAAAGCTACTGCCTTGCCTAAGGAGGCTCTTGAAAGAGGGAGGATCGAGAATCCCTCCCTCCAAGGGGAGAAGAGGACTGCCTCCGAGGACCCAGGGGCAAAAGCCCCTAAACGGGGGAAGAAATCTTCGCCAGAGGGCCCTGCGTCCGGGGAGGCCCCGGCCGCACAATCTCCCTTTGAGAATCAGCCCTCCAACGAGCCGTAAGTAGAAAGAAAGGAGTTTTATAATAAGGGACATCCCTATTTGTGCTTCTGAGGATAACTAAAGTTTTTACCTTGTAGTTCGGATCTCCGTCCTTCGCAAATGATCTCGTCTTCGGGGGACCTTCGTCCGGACATGATGGAGAGCGAGACGCCTCCGTCCGGGGCACCGTCGGATAGGGCGGACGACCCTGAAGTGTCATCACGGAGGGAGCCCCCTGGTTTGGCAAAGCCGGATAGTTCGGCGCCAACTAGTGTACGGCTGAAGGATCTGCTTGAGAAGGCGTCTATCTCAGAAGATCACCATGCATTGATGAGCATGGTGATTGAAAGGATTTCATCCGCCGAAGGCGGGTTGCATAATGCCGTCAGGAGTTTGCTGGCGGGGTTTGAGGTACGTAAAAATGACACACCTTTTAACAGTTTTGCATATAGAATGCGCCCTGTATAGATAGTAGCCCCTAAGACTCGGTAGGTTGTCAAAATCGATAGCGTGCCGAGGATCAAAATCGCAGGTTTAAATTTCCGCCGTGCCAATGCAGGTGGCGGGTCGTCCGGGGGCCACCCGGACTGATGGAGTTGCTGAACTAAAGCGGCAACTCGCTGTTGCGGATGCGGACATCACGCTGGTCAACAGGCAACTTGATGAGTCGCAAGGTAAGTGTTTCTGTGCGGTCACTTGGTAAGGGAGCCGAAGCCAGCTCCTTACAACCTGTGTGTGAAATGCAGATAGTGCCGCTGCTGTGGAGAGCCTTCGGACCGAACTTGCTCAAGCCAAGGAGTAGGCCAGAAGGAGTAATGCGGCGGCCTCGAGGGCGGCCGAGGAGTTAGCGGCCGAAAGGGTCGCACACTGCCGGAGCAGGGAAGAGATGGCCGAAATGGCCGTGAAGTTAAAAGATGCTACCGACCGCAATGAGGCTCTTGGGAAGGAGCGCCTAGTGGGGCAAGAAGATCTGGAGAAGGCCACCGCCGAAGCTAAGGATGCCCGCTCTGCAATGCGGGCTATAAAGGAAGAGCTGCGCCAGGCCGGGGAAATTGTAGCTGGCAAGCCTTTTCTGCTGCGCCGAAGGTTTAGGGATCCAAAGTATGCTCAGCTGGGCCAACTGTGGGGTCCAGAGGACCCTTACATGGACTTAGCAGTGAGTGCAACGGATGCCGTTGTGCATTTTCGAAGCCAGAAGGATCACAAGAAGGAAGAGCTGTTTTGGTCTCAATTCCATAGTCCGGAGTGTTCACTTCCGCTGACCGACCGTTTGGCCGAGTGGGCTGAGCTAAATAGATTGTCCGGGCTTGCTATGACGGATATAGTGACCCATGTCTGGCCGGATAGGCCCGAGCCGAAGAGTTACTTTGGCTTATTGCAGCGATTTCTTGGAGCGGTGCCGCATATTAAGGCGATGAAGCGGTCGGCCTACATAGAGGGTGCGGGGATGGCACTCGCCCGTGTGAAGACACATTGGACAGAGATGGATGCCACCGCTATTGCGACCCCGGGTTCGGACGATGACCGGTTACCCGCCGAGCACTATTTTGGCGAAGTGCTGCGTGGTGCTCATGTAATAGAGTCGCAGTGCTCAAAAAATGTTACGTTCGAATGAACGTTTTTATGATGTAAAACAATATTTATGATGTAAGCGCCTTTTATACTTGTGTGTTCAAGTAATAGAGTATCTCCTATGCGGCCGTTCATGTATACGTGTGTATAACCTGAAAGATGGCAGTCGTCGGCATCAACCCGCACGCACAAGGTGCGGGGGTGTTCGCAAAAAATAGCGTGTTTTCACACTTAATCCGACGTCTCGGTCCTGTAAAGGAGGTGGTAGCGTAGCAAACGAGGCAACCGGACTATAATGCTTTATCACTTTCACTTAGCCACGGAGTTCGAGGGTGGGGCTACGACATAGCCCCTGGGGGCACCGCGCTCTCCGAATTTGGGGCGCGTATGTGCCTGACCGGGAAACGGCCCTTCGTCAAAGCGGATGAATTCTAAAGATTCCCATGGTCGATCGAGTGGTTGACCAGTCTCTCACTGTATCATGACAGTCAGTTTTCGGCTTTCTCTACTGAGGTGCTCGCCCAGCCGAACTGGGGCACAATCGCAGTAGTTCTCCTGGTGCCGCGTTAGCCGATGATACGGAACGTAAGGCAGCAAAACATAGGAGCCGGGCAAACCCAACATTTGACCAAAGACATGATTCGGAGCTGATGCATATAAGGCCTAACTCGAGATGCCGAACACTCCCGAAGGTGTTCGGTCTTTACAAAAGCGGGCAAAACAATGCCCTAAGCCCCTTGTGTCCAGGTACGGGCAAGTTCTTCTGGCGCGGCCGATGCCAAAACGCCAGTCTCCACTCTGGTTATAATAAGAAACCAGGGAATTATAGCAACAAGAGACAGTAAGAAAGGTTTACGTAGGGTCTTAGTCTGAAAAGAGTCCTTGCAACGAGTCCCTACTGCACGTCTGCGCCTGTGTCTCCGTTGTGCCGTATCCTAGACGGGTGTGCGCACTGTTCATCTGTAAAAAGAGAGGAACTTAGTTTGAAAAGAAATCATGCGAGAAAGTGCATAAAAAATGGAAATATAGATTAATAAAGCTGAGCCTATGCTAGCTCATCATGGCTTATATGTACAAACCCTTGTGAAGGGGTGTGTGGCTAGATAGCCCCTGGCTTGTTTATTCCGGACTCGTCCAGCCGTGTCCGGGGTCTCAGGCGGCCTTTTAATGAAATGATGCCACGTGGACCGGGCATTTTAAGCGTAAGAGACGCGTAATGTGGTATTGCATTGAAGCGGACGAAAGCTTCCCGTCCCAGTGATCCTTGATAGCTACTTTTAAATGGGGCGACATGAAAGGTTAGCTTTTCTCGTCGGAAGTTGTCAGGTGACCCGAACACAACTTCTAGTAATAATGAAATTGTGCACTTGGCGTAAGGGCCTGGCGCCACTCCTTTGAAGGAAGTGCAGCTATGCCGAATTGTAGTAGGGTATATCCCAAATTGCGGATTGTGTCCGGATATAGAAGGTTTAAGTCACTGCCGCCGTCCATCAGAACCTGCGTGAATTGCAGTCCATCTATTATGGGATCCAGTATCAGGGCAGTTTATCCTGCGTTCCGGATACTTCTGGACTAATCCAGGTGGTCGAAAGTGATTGGTTTTGACATCCAATCTCGGTGATCCGCTGGGGTGGACCGTGCGACACTTGTCTTAGCGAGTGCCTTGTTGGTTTTCCGTACTATCACATGAAGTGAGTTTACTGTTTTGACTTCTTGTGGGAAAGTCTTTTGACTTCCGGTGCTCTGTTGGTGGGGTTCGTCATCGTCCTCGCTTGGCGCGTCGAGCCCCTTGTGTCTGGCGTTGAGCCTGCCGGACTGTTTAAAAACCCAACAATTTCGGTTGGTGTGGTTTGCAGGCATTCCGGAGGTACTATGGATTTGACATATCCGATCTAGAATTTTGTTTAAATTTGATAGCTCGTCGCTGTTGTCCTTAAGAGGCAGTGTTTTATTGTTTGGCCGCGAGCTTTTGAATCCGGCGTTGACCGCCGTGCCCTTTGGGCTTTTTTCTTTATTCCGGCGCTGATCTTTCCTGCGCCGTGATTTTCCATTGCCATCTCTGATCTCGGATGTACTCGGGTCGCTGGTGCTGCATCTTGCTAGCCAGCTGTCTTCTCCTGCGCAAAAGCGCGTCATGAGGCTTGTTAGCGCGGCCATTGTTCTTGGCTTCTCTTGGCCGAGGTATCTGGCGAGCCATTCATCTCAGACGTTGTGTTTAAAAGATGCTAAGGCTTCTGCGTCTGGACAGTCGACTATTTGGTTCTTTTCGGTATGGAACTTGTTCCAGAATTTGTGCGCTGACTCTCCGGGCTGTTGGGTTATATGACTCAGATCGTCTGCATCCGGAGGGCGGACATAAGTCCCTTGAAAATTTGCTCTAAACGCGTCATCAAGCTCTTCCCAACTTCCAACAGTGTTTTCTGGGAGGCTTTTGAGCCAATGCCGAGCTGGCCCTTTGAGCTTGAGGGGTAGGTATTTTATGGCGTGAAGATCATCTCCTCTAGCCATGTGTATGTGTAGTATGTAATCTTCTATCCAGACTCCTGGGTCTGTTGTGCCGTCGTATGCCTCTATGTTTATGGGTTTGAACCCTGCTGGAAATTCATGATCCAGCACCTCATCAGTAAAACATAGCGGGTGTGCGGCGCCCCTGTATTTGGGTGTGCCGCTGTCTTCGAACACTTGTCGTGTTGTGTTACTTCCTGGGGCCCTCCTTTTTGGCCCGTAGATGGACCTAGTTGGGCCGTCTATTTTCCCAGGATCATAAGTCGGCTTGTGTGCGGCGCCGCTTGTCGCTTTTGGCCTGTCATCTGGCCGTCTATCCGGCCAGGCGGCCTCTTTATTTTTTGACTGTGAGGTCTCTATGGATTCCTCGTCAAATTCTGGCAGCAGCTTGCGCTTCGGGTAGCTCTTTGTTTGATGGCCATTGCCATATTTGTCTGCGGTCTTGAGTATTTTGCTCCACTTCATTCTGAGTATGTCTTCCGCTGTTTTGAGCTTCCGTTTTTCCTTCTTCAAACTTCTTGAAGTCGTGACGAGTCTTTTGTGAAGGTTCTTATGCTCCGGTGGTGTGTCCGGACTGTTGATTGCTCCGTGAATGGGTTGATTATCCGGTTCGTCTTGTTCGGATAGTTGCTTGGTTGTATGTTCGTCGTCCGCTGGTTTGCCCTGCTCTATCGTTGGGTCGTTAGGAATGCTGCTTTGATCGAGGCGGGACTTAGGGCGGCGTCTACGTCGCCGTTTTGGTTGTTTATCGGCGGGATTATCCTCTGCTGCGTCCCATTGTTCCTCGCTATCGCTTCCCTTTGGGGTGTCTACCATATGTATGTCATGTGACGAGGTGGCCTTCCAGTGCCCTGTAGGCGCTGGTTCTTGGTCGTCTCCGGCATCGTCGTCCATACCGTTGATGTCTTCGGAGTCGTAGTTTAGCACGTCGGTTAGATCGTCGACGGTGGCTACGAAGTGGGTGGTGGGTGGGCTCTGAATTTCTTCATTGTCCGCGTCCCGACCATCCTGGCCGTAGTTCGGCCAGGGCTCTCCGGATAGTGAGAGATGCTTCAGCGAATTTAACATATCGCCGAAGGGTGAGTGCTGAAAGGTGTCCGCAGCGGTGAATTCCATGATCGGCGCCCAATCGGATTCGCCTAGCAGGGGCGCAGGAGGTTCGGAGTCCGGCAGGGGGTCCGGCACCTCAGAGTCATGGGCTTTATGCGGGACAAGATAACTGTTCGGCTCCATCGCCGTAGAAGTTGCAGCTCCCGAGGCGGTGTCCATCCATCCATCCTCGATCTGAGCGATCAGCTCCGGACTATGGGTCGGAGCAGATTCGTGTGCGGCCCCCAAGGTGCTGTCCGGCGGCAGAGTTAGGTCGTGCCCATTGTGACAGCGCGGCACGCTCGGCTGTGGCTCAGATCCATCAAAGATCAAGTCCCCGCGGATATCGTCCGTGAAGTTTAGGCTTCCAAACCTGACCTGACGGCCAGGGGCGTAGCTTTCGATCTGCTCCAGATGGCCAAGTGAGTTGGCCCGCAGTGCGAAGCCGCCGAATACGAAGATCTGTCCGGGGAGAAAAGTCTCACCTAGGACTGCGTCGTTCTCGATTGAAGAGGCCATCAAGCCTATCGGTGACGACACAGAGGAACTCTCAACGAAAGCACCAATGTCGGTGTCAAAACCGGTGGATCTCGGGTAGGGGGTCCCGAACTGTGCGTCTAGGCGGATGGTAACAGGAGACAAGGGACACGATGTTCTACCCAGGTTCGGGCCCTCTTGATGGAGGTAAAACCCTACGTCCTGCTTGATTGATATTGATATTGTGGATGTTTACAAGAGTGGATCTACCACGAGATCAAGGAGGCTAAACCCTAGAAGCTAGCCTATGGTATGATTGTAATGGTTGTTGTTGTGTCCTATGGACTAGAGCCATCCGGTTTATATAGACACCGGAGAGGAGGTTACATAGAGTCGGTTACAATGGTAGGAGATCTACGTATCCGTATTGCCAAGCTTGCCTTCCACGCCAAGGAAAGTCCCATCCGGACACGGGACGAAGTCTTCAATCTTGTATCTTCATAGTCTTGGAGTCCGGTCGATGATGATAGTCCGGTCGATGATGATAGTCCGGCCGATGATAGTTCGGCTGATGATGGTAGTCCGGCTATCCGGACACCCCTTAATCCAGGACTCCCTCAACAACCATATTGTCTAGGTTGTCTTCATTATTACGACACTTGCTTTTATTGCGCTGCGGCTTCCCATTGCCATCCCTGACTTCGGATGTGCTTGGGTCGCTGGTGCCGCTGCGGGCCAACCAGCTGTCCTCGCCCGCGCAAAAGTGGGTCATAAGGCTTGTTAAGGATGCCATTGTCCATGGCTTTTCCTGGCCGAGGTGTCTGGCTAACCATTCGTCCCGGATACTATGCATGAAGGCTGCTAAGGCTTTGGCATCCAGGCAATCAACGATTTGATTCTTCTTAGTGAGAAATCTGTTCCATACCTTACGGGCTGACTCTCTGGGTTGTTGGATTATGTGACTTAGGTCGTCAGCGTCCGGAGGTCAGACATAGGTCCCTTGAAAATTGGCCCTGAAAGCATCCTCAAGTTCCTCCCAACTTCCAATTGAGTTTTCGGGGAGGCTTTTCAACCAATGCTGAGCTGGTCCTTTCAACTTGAGGGGCAGGTATTTAATGGCGTGGAGATCATCTCCGTGAGCCATGTGGAGATGATGGATAAAGTCCTCAATCCAGACCCCAGAGTCTGTCGTTCCGTCGTATGCCTTTATATTCATGGGTTTAAATCCCTCTGGAAATTTGTGATCCAACACCTCATCGGTGAAGCACAGGGGGTGCACGGCACCCCTGTATTTGGATGTGTCATGGCATGCTGTTGATGGTTGTTGTGTTCGGTGTTGATTCTGAGCTGGTATTCGATAGATATGATCGTTTTGGTGGCTGTGATCCTGCGCCGGAGCATGTTTTCTAGATCCATAGATGAACCTGGACACACCGGTTTTTTTGTTCAGGAGCTCACGTAAATCGTGTGCTGACTTGTGTGTGGCATCATTAGTCGTCCTGTCGCGGCCACGGGGTGGTCGGTCCGGCTGATCGGCCTTATTATTTTTTAGTGGGATGGGCTCTATGGCATCATCGTCGAATTCAGACAGCAGCTTGCGCTTTGGGTAGCTCTCTGTGTGGCGATCGTTGCCGTATTTCTCTTCAGTGTCGAGCACTTTGTTCCATCTGCGGTTGAGTGTATCCTGCGCGACCTTAAGCCTTTGCTTCTGCTTCTTCAAGCTCCTTATAGGGGCAATAAGCTTTCTATGGAGGTTCTCTTGTTCCATGTGTTTTTCCGGTATGATGAGTGCATCGTAGTCCGGACTATTCTCCTCTCCGGAGACAGGTTGATGAGTTTTACCCTCGGGGTCGCCATCGTCAGACATCGGCTCCGGACTATGTTCACCGCCCCCTGGCTCATCCTGCTCCATCGTTGGGTCCATGGGGTCGTCGTTTCCTTTGGAGTCAACCGGGGTGTTATTCTTTCTTGCGCTGTTATCGTTGTTTTTGCTGTGATGGGATTTAGAGCGGCGCTTACATCGTCGCTTTTGTTTCTGCTCGAGGGGATTATCCTCCATTGCATCCTTCTGTTCCTCGCCGTTGTTTTCTTTGGGTGTACCCACCATGTATATATCGTATGATGAGGTGGCTGTCCAGCGCCTCGTGGGCGGTGGTTCCTGTTCTTCTCCTACATCGTCGTCCATACCGTCGATGTCTTCGGAGTTGAAATCAAGCATGTCGTTTAAGTCATCGACAGTGGCTATTAAGTGGGTGGCGAGTGGGGAACGAATTTCCCACTCAAGCCGGACATAGTTCGGCCAAGAGTCTCCTGACAGAGAGAGAGAGAGAGACTTTAATGAATTCAACACGTCGCCCAAGGGTGAGTGCTGAAAGATATCTGCGGAGGTAAACTCCATGATCAGTGCCCCATCAGATTCAATGGGCGTGGATGCACGCAGTTCGGAGCCTATGGCCAGAAACGAGTCCGAGGGTCCGATGACACAGATCTCATTGGAGGCGGAGTCTGTGTTTGGCTCTAACACCGCTGAGCGTGCGGCCTTCATGGCGGGGTCCATCCACCCGTCCTCAGATGGCACGATCTGCTCCGGATTAGTGGTCGGGGTAGCTGCAGGTGTGAGCTCCCGAACACCGCCCGACTGCAGATTTATGTCTTGCTTGTCGTGACTGTCCGGCGCACCTGACATGGGCTGGAATCCGTCAAAGATCAAGTCTCCGTGGATGTCGGCGGTGTAGTTCAAGCTTCCAAACCTGACCTGATGGCCAGGGGCGTAGCTATCGATCTTCTCCAGGTGGCCAAGCAAGTTGGCCCGCGGTACAAAGTCGCCAAATACGAACGTCTGTCCGGGGAGGAAAACCTCACCATGGACTGCGTTGTTGTAGCTGATTGAAGGAGCCATCAAGCCTTATCATGGCGACATAGTGGAAATCTCAATGAAAGCACCAATGTCAGTGTCAAAACCGGCGGATCTCGGGTAGGGGGTCCCGAACTGTGCGTCTAAGGCTAATGGTAACAGGAGGCAGGAAACACGATGTTTACCCAGGTTCGGGCCCTCTCGATGGAGGTAATACCCTACTTCCTGCTTGATTGATCTTGATTATATGAGTATTACAAGAGTTGATCTACCACGAGATCGTAGAGGCTAAACCCTAGAAGCTAGCCTATGGTATGATTGCTGTTGTCCTACGGACTAAACCCTCCGGTTTATATAGACACCGGAGGGGGCTAGGGTCACACAGAGTCGGTTACAGAGAAGGAGACCTACACATCCGGATTCCCAAGCTTGCCTTCCACGCCAAGGAGAGTCCCACCTAGACACGGGACGAAGTCTTCAATCTTGTATCTTCATAGTCCAACAGCCCGGCCAAATTATATAGTTCGGCTGTCCGAGGACACCCTAAACCAGGACTCCCTCACCCGTAGCATGCACGTATGGTGAACCGTTATGTGATGAAGTTGGAGCATGATTTATTTATTGATTGTCTTCCTTATGAGTGGCGGTCGGGGACGAGCGATGGTCTTCTCCTACCAGTCTATCCCCCTAGGAGCATGTACTACTTCGTTACGATAACTATAGATTTTAGCAACAAGTATGTGAGTTCTTTATGACTAATGTTGAGTCCATGGATTATACGCACTCTCACCCTTCCACCATTGCTAGCCTCTCTAGTACCGCGCAACATTCACCGGTACGATAAACCGACCATATACCTTCCTCAAATCAGCCACCATACCTACCTATTATGGCATTTCCATAGCCATTCGAAGATATATTGCCATGCAACTTTCCACCGTTCCGTTTATTATGACATGCTCCATCATTGCTATATTGCTTTGCATGATCATGTAGTTGACATCGTATTTGTGGCAAAGCCACCGTTCATAATTTTTCATACATGTCACTCTTGAATCATTGCACATCCCGGTACACCGTCGGAGGCATTCATATAGAGTCATATTTTGTTCTAAGTATCGAGTTGTAATTCTTGAGTTGTAAGTAAATAAAAGTGTGACGATCTTCATTATAAGAGCATTGTCCCAGTGAGGAAAGGATGATGGAGACTATGATTCCCCCACAAGTCGGGATGAGACTCCAGACGAAAAGTAAAAAAAAGGGGGGGAAAAGAGGCCATAAAAAAAGAGAAAAGGCCCAAATAAAAAAATGAGAGAAAAAGAGAGAAGGGGCCATGCTACTATCCTTTTCCACACTTGTGCTTCAAAGTAGCACCATGATCCTCATGACAGAGAGTTTCTATGTTGTCACTTTCATATACTAGTGGGAAATTTTCATTATAGAACTTGGCTTGTATATTCCAATGATGGTCTTCCTCAAAGTGTCGTAGGTATTCGTGAGCAAGCAAGCTGGATGCACACCCACTTAGTTTCTTTTTGAGCTTCCATACACTTATAGCTCTAGTGCATCCGTTGCATGGCAATCCCCACTCACTCACATTGATATCTATTGATGCACATCTCCATAGCCCGTTGATACGCGTAGTTGATGTGAGACTATCTTCTCCTTTTTATCTTCTCCACAATCATCATTCTATTCCACCTATAGTGCTATGTCCATGGCTCACGCTCATGTATTGCGTGAAGATTGAAAAAGTTTGAGAACATCAAAAGTATGAAACAATTGCTTGGCTTGTCATCAGGGTTGTGCATGATTAAATACTTTATGTGAAGAAGATAGAGCATAGCCAGACTATATGATTCTGTAGGGATAGCTTTCTTTGGCCATGTTATTTTGAGAAGACATGATTGCTTTGTTAGTATGCTTGAATTTTTATTGTTTTTATGTCAATATTAAACTTTTGTCTTGAATCTTTTGGATATGAACATTCATGCCAAAATAAAGAAAAAATACATGAATAAATATGTTAGGTAGCATTCCAGATCAAAACATCTATTTCTATCATTTACCTACTCGAGGATGAGCGGGAATTAAGCTTGGGGATGCTTGATACGTCTCCAACTTATATATAATTTTTTATTGTTCCATGCTATTATATTATCTGCTTTGGATGTTTAATGGGCTTTAGTATGCTCTTTTCTATTATTTGTGGCATTGATAACCCACAAGTATAGGGGATCTCAACAGTTTTCGAGGGTAGAGTATTCAACCCAAATTTATTGATTCGACACAAGGGGAGCCAAAGAACATTCTCAAGTATTAGCAGTTGAGTTGTCAATTCAACCACACCTGGAAAACTTAGTATCTGCAGCAAAGTATTTAGTAGCAAAGTAGTATGGAAGTAACAGTAACCATGGCAAAAGTAACAATAGCAGTTTTGTAGTAATTGTAACAGTGGCAACGGTAAAGTAACTAAGCAAAGAGCAATATGTGAAAAGCTCGCAGGCATTGGATCAGTGATGGATAATTATGTCGGATGTGATTCCTCATGTAATAGTTATAACATAGGGTGACACAGAACTAGCTCCAGTTCATCAATGTAATGTAGGCATGTATTCCGAATATAGTCATACGTGCTTATGGAAAAGAACTTGCATGACATCTTTTGTCCTACCCTCCCATGGCAGCGGTGTCCTATTGGAAACTAAGGGATATTTAACGGACAAAAGCATTAACACTTAGTGAATACATTAACTCCTCAAACTACGGTCATCGCCGGTAAGTATCCCGATTATTGTCAGTTCAGGGTTAACGGATCATAACACATAATAGGTGACTATAGACTTGCAAGATAGGATCAAGAACTCACATATATTCATTAAAACATAATATGTTGAGATCTGAAATCATGGCACTCGGGCCCTAGTGACAAGCATTAAGCATAGCAAAGTCATAGCAACATCAATCTCAGAAAATAGTGTATACTAGGGATCAAACCCTAACAAAACTAACTTAATTACATGGTAAATCTCATCCAACCCATCACCGTCCAGCAAGCCTACGATGGAATTACTCACGCATGGCGGTGAGCATCATGAAATTGGTGATGGAGGATGGTTGATGATGACGACGGCGACGGATTCCCCTCTCCGGAGCCCCGAACGGACTCCAGATCAGCCCTCCCGAAAGAGTTTAGGGCTTGGCGGCGGCTCCGTATCGTAAAACGCGATGAATTCTTCACTCTGGTTTTTTTCTCCCTGAACGTGAATATATGGAGATGGAGTTGAGGTCAGTGGAGCTTCAGGAGGCCCACGAGGCGGGGGCGCCCCCACCCTCGTGGACAAGGTGGGGTCCCCCTAACGTTGATTCTTTTGCCAATATTTTTTGTTAAATCCAAAAAGTTGCTCCGTTGATTTTCAGGTCATTTTGAGAACTTTTATTTTTGCACAAAAATTAACACCATGGCAGTTCTACTGAAAACAACGTCATTCCGGGTTAGTTCCATTCAAATCATGAAAGTTAGAGACCAAAACAAGGGCAAAAGTGTTTGCAAAAGTAGATACAACGGAGACGTATCAAATCCCCCAAGCTTAAACCTTTGCTTGTCCTCAAGCAATTCAACGTTTTCATTATGGTCTTCTCCTCTCGACCCCCAAAGAAAAGAAAAGAAATAAAATTATCTACACAGGAAAGCTCCCAACAAGCAAAAGAAGAACGAGAAATCTTTTTGGATTTTTTATTTTAATTACTACTACAAGCATGGAAAGTAAACTAACTGATTTTTTTGGTTTTCTTAAGGTTAATCAAACACACAAGAAGAAAGCAAGAGAAGGAAATAAACTAGCATGGATAGTACAATGAAAAAGTATGAGCACCGACAACTAGAATGAGTGTGTGAACATGAATGTTACATCGGTGAGAATTACGTACTCCCCCAAGCTTAGGCTTTTGGCCTAAGTTGGTCTATGGCCATGGATTAGAGCTACTCTCTCCGGTCTACTGGGGAGTGTCATCTGAGTGCCCCTGGCTGGCGATCTCCTCCAGATCCCACTGATAAAAGGACGTCAATAAGGGTCAAGTGGTGGTTCCGGCTCAGGCTCTGGAGCTGATGTCTGGCCCCGGTACCCGTAAACGGCCTCCGGCAAGACGACAAACGTGCCTGAAGATAAGTCAAACAAAGAGGGAGCAGGCAAGATAATAGTCTCACTGTGAGTTTTATGAAATCTCAAATTATACTTAATCATCTTCTCGTCATTTTCAAAAATAAACTCATGTGCTACCATACTCTTATAATCTAGAAAAGTAGGGGGCAGCAGCTTTTCCTCTTTCTCATAATGCCTAATGGGTATCCTGAAGTGTTTAGCAGGCGTGAAGCATAGATGCCTCCAAAGATGGGGCCCTTTGTACGGTTTAGACTTAATAGTTTAGCAACAATAGTGCCTAAACTAACAGTGTTATCACAAAATAAAGCATGGCACACAATAACAATATCAGGAACACTAAGGTTTCCACGGTTCTCGCGGCCAATTAAGCATCTACTAGCAAATATTGCAAAGTGACGTAGAACAGGAAAGTGTATGCTAGTAAATCTTGCATCGGAAACCTTCCTTGTTTCCCCTACGGTAATCATATCAATAAATCCATCCACATCTCGATGATGTGGTCCATCTATGCTGCCCCCAAAGGGTATCTTGCAAACTGCACAAAAGTCGCATAATGACATCTCCCTAACCTCATCATATAAATGAGACTCCACTGAAGGTGGTGATTTCTTAGCATGAAAGTAAAAAGTTTTACACGAAAGTATTAGTGAGTAAGATATATTGTTCGAGCTGGTCGTGGAGGAAGTCGTTGAGGCCCGCATTATCAGCCAAAGAATAAAAATCATCATGAATCCCAGCTGCTCTCAAGAACTCATCACAAGGCCATTCACACAGCCGAACTTGCGCGACGCGAGGGAGATTATACTTGGGATTTTTATTCTCCCTACTTTGTTTATCCTTGGAGATTTGGCTAGAAGAGCCCCTCAAAATTCTCTTCATCATTTTCTGAAAATTTCTTAAATTTTTAGTAACTCAAAATAAAAGTGAACCAAACTCAAGAAAATTGATAGCAACTACTCCCACAAGTTCCTAGAGACTGTATCATGCATTAGAACTACTTGGGACCAAATAAATTTGACATGCAAGCTCAAGAACAGGCTCACCTAAGCAGCAAAAATTTGCAATGAATAGAGCACTAGAACAAAAACTAATTGGACCATTGGAGGAGTCACGTACCAAAGAACAATCCCCCAAAGCAGTTTTGTGAATGGAGCTTTGAGCAAGGAGTTCAAAAATGGCAGCAAGATGAGCAAGAACTCGTGCTTGAGCTGGTTGGTGGTTTTTTGGGAGGAAGAAGAAGAGCATGGGTGCAGGAATAAGTGGAGGGGGGCCACCAGGGGCCCACGAGGCAGGGGGCGCGCCCTAGGGGGGCGCCCTGGACCCTCGTGGCCAGGTGCTTGCTCCCCCTGTTGTGTTCTCAGTGCCAAATATTCTCAAATATTCCAGAAAAATCATATTTAATTTTCAGGGCATTTGGAGAACTTTTATTTTCGGGGTATTTTTTATTGCATGGATAATTCAAAAGGCAGACAGAAAATACTGTTTTTACTTTATTTAATCTAAATAACAGAAAGTAAAAGGAGGGTACAGAGAGTTGTGCCTTCTAACTTCATCCATCTCATGCTCATCAAAAGGAATCCACTAACAAGGTTGATCAAGTCTTGTTAACAAACTCATTCTAAATCGCATGAAAAAGGAGAAAATTCAAAATGACACTAGGTTACCTCAACGGGGATATGTAAATACACAATAATAAGAATATCATATTTGAAACCCCCAATAATAATCGATGGAATTTTTCCAATAGAATTGATACTGAGAACTTGAGGTTGTTTCCTCGGAAAGTGTATCGTATGCTCATCGCCATTAACATTAAAAGTGATATTGCCTTTGTTGCAATCAATAACAGCCCCTCCAGTATGCAAAAAGGGTCTACCAAGGATAATCGACATACTATCGTCCTCGGGAATGTCAAGAATAACAAAGTCCGTGAAAATAGTAATGTTTGCAACCACAACAGGCACATCCTCACAAATACAGACAGGTATAGCGGTTGATTTATCGGCCATTTGCAAAGATATATCAGTAGGTGTCAACTTATTCGATTCAAGTCTACGATATAAAGAGAGACGCATAACACTAACACCGGCTCCGAGATCACATAAAGCAGTTTTAACATAGTTCCTTTTAATGGAGCATGGTATAGTTGGCACGCCCCCCACCCTCGTGGAAAGGTGTGGGCCCCCTGATGTTGATTCTTTCGCCAATATTTTTTATTAAATCCAAAAAGTTGCTCCGTGGATTTTTAGGTCATTTCGAGAACTTTTATTTCTGCACAAAAATAACACCATGGCAGTTCTGCTGAAAACAACGTCAGTCCGGGTTAGTACCATTCAAATCATGCAAGTTAGAGTCCAAAACAAGGGCAAAAGTGTTTGGAGAAGTAGATATGATGGAGACGTATTAGGGACTAACCTATTAACTGAAGGCCCAATGCCAGTTTCTGTTTTTTTTGCCTATTTTAGAGTTTTGTAGAAAAGGAATACCAAACGGAGTCCAAACGGAATGAAACCTTCGCGATGATCTTTCTTGGACCCAAAGCAAACCAGAAGACTTGGAGATGAAGTCGGAGACATAACGAGGAGGCGACGAGGCAGGAGAGCGCGCCCAGGGGGTAGGCACGCCCCCATACTCATGGGCCCCTTGTAGCTCCACTAACCTAGTACTTTTGACGATATATACTCTTATACCCTAAAAACATCAGGGGGAGCCACAAAACCACTTTTCCACCGCCGCAACCGTTTGTACCCGTGCGCTCCCATCTTGCGGCCTTTTTCGGTGTCCTGCTGGAGGGGGATTCGATCACGGAGGGCTTCTACATCAACACCATCACCTCTCTGATGAAGCATGAGTAGTTTACCATAGACCTTCATGTCCATAGTTATTAGCTAGATGGATTCTTCTCTCTCTGTGATTCTCAATACAAAGTTCTCCTCGATGTTCTTGGAGATCTATTTGATGTAATATTCTTTTGCGGTGTGTTTGCCGAGATCCGATGAATTGTGGATTTATGATCAAGATTATCTATGAATATTATTTGGTTCTTTTTTGAATTCTTATATGCATGATTTGATATCTTTGCAAGTCTCTTCGAATTATCAGTTTAGATTGGCCTACTAGATTGATCTTTCTTGCCATGATAGAATTTCTTAGCTATGGGTTCAATCTTACGGTGTCCTTTCCCAGTGACAGTAGGGGTAGCAAGGGATGTATTGTATTGTTGCCATTGAGGATAACAAGATGGGGTTTTCATCATATTGCTTGAGTTAATTCCTCTACATCATGTCATCTTGCTTAATGTGTTACTCCGTTCTTATGAACTTAATACTCTAGAGGCATGATGGATAGTGGTCGATGTGTGGAGTAATAGTAGTAGATGCAGGCAGGAGTCGGTCTACTTGGCACGGACGTGATGCCTATGTTCATGATCATTGCCTTAGATGTTGTCATAATTATGCGCTTTTCTATCAATTGCTCGGCAGTAATTTGTTCACCCACCGTAATACATGCTATCTTGAGAGAAGTCACTAGTGAAACCTATGGCCCCGGGTCTCTTTTCCATTATATTGAATCTCTTTTCCATATTGTTAAATCTCATTTACATCTTGCTAGTTTATGATCTATTATTTTCCAATCTTTCCTTTCCAATATATACATCAAAAATACCAAAAATATTACTTTATTACCTCTATCAGATCTCATTTTTGCGAGTGACCGTGAAGGGATTGACAACCCCTTTATTGCGTTGGTTGCAAGTTCTTGATTGTTTGTGCAGGTATTCGGTGACTTGTGTGTCGTCTCCTACTGGATTGATACCTTGGTTCTCAAAAACTGAGGGAAATACTTACGCTACTTTGTGCATCACCCTTTCCTCTTCAAGGGAAAACCGACGCAAGCTCAAGAGGTAGCAGCGTGAGTTGCGAAACTATTCCACGTTGTTTCAAATGAAGACCAAACTCGTAACTCAAATATTCGCCTCCGCGATCAGATCGTAGAAACTTTATTTTCTTGTTACGATGATTTTCCACTTCACTCTCAAATTCTTTGAACATTTCAAATGTTTCATACTTATGTTTCATTAAGTAGATATAGCCATATCCGCTCAAATCATCTGTGAAGGTCATAAAATAACTATATCCGCCACGAGCCTCAAGACTCATCGGACCGCATGCATCGGTATGTATTATTTCAAATAGTTCAGTGGCTCGCTCCATTGTTCCGGAGAACAAAGTCTTAGTCATCTTGCCCATGAGGCATGGTTCGCAAGAATCAAGTGATTCATAATCAAGTGATTCCAAAATCCCATCAGCATGGAGTTTCTTCATGCGCTTTACACCAATATGACCTAAACGGCAGTGCCACAAATAAGTTGCACTATCATTACTAACTTTGCATCTTTTGGCTTCAACATTATGAATATGTGTATCACCTACGAGCGAGATTCAACAAAAATAGACCACTCATCAAGGGTGCATGACCATAATAGATATTACTCAAATAAATAAAACAACCATTATTCTCTGATTTAAATGAATAACCGTTTCGCATCAAACAAGATCCAGATATAATGTTCATGCTCAACGCTGGCACCAAATAACAATTATTCAGGTCTAAAACTAATCCTGAAGGTAGATGTAGAGGTAGCGTGCCGACGGCGATCACATCGACCTTGGAACCATTTCCGTCGTGCATCGTCACCTTATCCTTAGCCAACCTTCGCTTAATCCGTAGCCCCTGTTTCGAGTTGCAAATATGAGCAACAGAACCCGTATCAAATACCCAGGCGCTACTACAAGCATTAGTAAGGTATACATCAATAACATGTATATCAAATATACCTTTCACTTTGCCATCCTTCTTAGCCGCCAAATACTTGGGGCAGTTCCGCTTCCAGTGACCAGTCCCTTTGTAGTAGAGAAGCACTCAGTTTCAGGCTTAGGTCCAGACTTGGGTTTCTTCCCGGGAGTAGAAACTTGCTTCCTATTCTTATTGAAGTTCCCCTTCTGCCCTTTGTCCTTTTTGTTGAAACTAGTGGTCTTGTTAACCATCAACACTTGATGCTCCTTCTTGATTTCTACCTCCGCAGCCTTAAGCATTGCGAAGAGCTCGGGAATTGTATTTGACATTCCTTGCATGTTATAGTTCATCACGAAGCCTTTATAGCTTGGTGGCAGTGATTGAAGAACTCTGTCAGTGACACTATCATCAGGAAGATTAACTCCCAGCTGAGTCAAGTGGTTATGGTACCCTGACATTCTGAGTATAATTTCACTGACAGAACTATTCTCCTCCACATTCTAGCTATAGAACTTGTTGGAGACTTCATATCTCTCAACTCGGGCATTTGCTTTAAATATTAACTTCAACCCTTGGAACATCTCATATGCTCCATGACGTTCAAAACTTCTTTGAGTCCCAATTCTAAGCCATAAAGGATGGCACATTGAACTATCGAGTAGTCATCAGATTGAGCTTGCCAGACATTCATAACATCAGCATCTACTCCTGCAGCAGGCCTTGCACCTAGTGGTGCTTCAAGGACGTAATTCTTCTGTGCAACAATGAGGATAATCCTCAAATTACGGACCCAGTCCGTGTAGTTGCTACCATCATCTTTCAACTTAGCTTTCTCTAGGAACGCATTAAAATTCAAGGGAATGGTAGCACGGGCCATTGATCTACAACAACATAGATATGCAAAAAATATCAGGACTAAGTTCATGATAAATTAAAGTTCAATTAATCATATTACTAAAGAACTCGCACTTAGATAGACATCCCTCTAGCCATCTAAATGATCACATGATCCATATCAACTAAACCATGTCTGGTCATCACATGAGATGGAGTAGTTTTCAATGGTGAACATCTCTATGTTGATCATACCTACTATATGATTCATGTTCGACCTTTCGGTCTCAGTGTTCCGAGGCCATATATGCATATGTTAGGCTCATCAAGTTTAACCTGAGTATTCTGCACGTGCAAAACTGGCTTGTACCCGCTGTATGTGAACGTCGAGCTTATCACACCCGATCATCACGTGGTGTCTCGACACGACGAACTGTAGCAGCGGTGCATACTCATGGAGAACACTTATACCTTGAAAGTTAGTGAGGGATCATATTAAGATAAACATCACATGCAATCAAAATATGTGACATGATATGGCAATCATCATCTTGTGCCTTTGATCTCCATCTCCAAAGCACAGTCATGATCTCCATTGTCACCGGCTTGACACCTTGATCTCCATCGTAGGATCATTGTCGTCTCGCCAACTATTGCTTCTACGACTATCGCTACCAGTTAGGGATAAAGTAAATCAATTACATGGCGATTGCATTTCATACAATAAAGCGACAACCATATGGCTCCTGCCAGTGGCCGATAACTTTGTTACAAAACATAATCTTCTCATACAACAATGTATATCACATCATGTCTTGACCATATCACATCACAACATGCCCTGCAAAATCAAGTTAGACGTCCTCTACTTTATTGTTGCAAGTTTTACGTGGATGCCATGGGCTTCTAGCAAGAACCGTTCTTACCTACGCATTAAAACCACGGCGATTTTTTGTCAAGTGTGCTATTTTAACCTTCAACAAGGATTGGACGTAGTCAAACTCGATTCAACTAAAGTTGGAGAAACAGACACCCGCCAGCCACCTGTGTGCAAAGCACGTCGGTAGAACCGGTCTGATGAACGTGGTCATGTAATGTTGGTCCGGGCCGCTTCATCCAACAATACCACCGAATCAAAGTAAGACGTTGGTGGTAAGCAGTATGACTATTATCGCCCACAACTCTTTGTGTTCTACTCGTGCATATCATCTACGCATAGACCTGGCTCGGATGCCACTGTTGGGGAACATAGCATGCAATTTCAATAAAATTCCTACGATCACGCAAGATCTATCTAGGAGATGCATAACAACAAGAGGGGGAGAGTGTGTCCACGTACCCTCGTACACTGAAAGCAGAAGCGTTAGGTTAGCGCGGTTGATGTAGTCAAGCGTCTTCATGATCCAACCGATCTAGTACCGAACGTATGTCATCTCCGAATTCAGTACACGTTCAGCTCGATGACGTCCCTCGAACTCTTGATCCAGCAGAGGGTCGAGGGAGAGTTTTGTTAGCACGACAGCGTGATGACGACATTGATGATGTAATCCGTGCAGGGCTTCACCTACGCACCACGATAATACTATCGAAGGAGTAAATGGTGGAGGGGGGCACCGTACATGGCTAAGACAATGTTTTGCCTTTCGGGTGCCCCCCTGCCCCGTATATAAAGGAGGGGGAGGAGGCCGTCAGCCAGGAGGGGAGCGCCATTGGGGGGAGTCCTACTAGGAGTCCACTCCTAGAAGGATTCTCCCCCCCCCCCACCTTTTCCCTTTTTTCCGGAGTAGCAAAGGGGGAAAGAGAGAGGGAGTAGGAGAGGGAAAGGGGGGCGCCGCCCCCATCCCTTGTCCAATTCTGATTGGCAAGGGGGGTGCCACCTCCTATGGTCAGCCCTCTCTTCTCCACTATGGCCCATGTTGGCCCATTACTTTCCCGGGGGGGTCCGGTAACCTCCCGGTACTCGGAAACTTATCCGTAACTTCCTGAAACCATCGCGGTATCCGAATGTAACCTTCCAATATATCCATATTTACCTCTCGACCATTTCGAGACTCCTCGTCATGTCCGTGATCTCATCTGGGACTCCGAACAAACTTCGGTCACCAAAACACATAACTCATAATAGAAATCGTCATCGAACGTTAAGCGTGTAGACCCTACGGGTTCGAGAACTATGTAGACATGATCGAGACACATCTCCGATCTATAACCAATAGCGGTACCTGGATGCTCATATAGGTTCCTACATAATCTACGAAGATCTTTATCGGTTAAACCGCATAACAACATATGTTGTTCCCTTTGTCATCGGTATGTTACTTGCCTGAGATTCAATCATCGGTATCTTCATACCTAGTTCAATCTCATTACCAGCAAGTATTTTTACTCGTTCCATAATGCATCATTCCGTAACTAACTCATTATTTACATTGCTTTCAAGGCTTATAGTGATGAGCATTACCGAGAGGGCCCAGAGATACCTCTCTGATACACGGAGTGACAAATCCTAATCTCGATCTATGCCAACCCAACAAACAACTTCGGAGACACCTATAGAGCATCTTTATAATCACCGAGTTACATTGTGACTTTGATATCACACAAGGTATTCCTCCGGTATTCGGGAGATGCATAATCTCATAGTCAGAGGAACATGTATAAGTCATGAAGAAAGCAATGGAAACAAAACTTAACGATCATGATGCTAAGCTAATGGATGGGTCTTGTCCATCACGTCATTCTTTAATGATGTGATCCCGTCCATCAAATGACAACACATGTCTATGGTCAGGAAACATAACCATCTTTGATTAACGAGCTAGTAAAGTAGAGGCATACTAGGGACACTTTGTTTTGTCTATGTATTCACACATGTACTAAATTTCCGGTTAATACAATTTTTTCTAGCGTGAATAATAAACATTTATCATGATATAAGGAAATATAAATAACAACTTTATTATTGCCTCTAGGGCATATTTCCTTCAGATACATGTAAGTACAAGTTGGTATCATATACACTCATCTCTTCTATTGCTACAAGATGCTGGTAGTCTTCGTTAAGTTGAGCTTCTCCCCCTTATTTTGGCATTTCTGCTGTATAGCCCAAAAATATAACGCTGACCCTTGCTTTCTCCATTGATACTGATGCATATCTAGCATAGTTCTGGTGTAAGTCTTGTGAGTACTTGGATGAGTACTCACCGTTGCTTTCCTATTCTTTTCATTCACCCGATTGCTGCAACAGCTGGGAGAACCTCGGATGCAGGTCATTCTGCGGGTGCTTATTACGTGGAGACTGACCTCGACGAGAAATTTGGAGGTTTAAAGAAGGATGTCTTCGCCTTTTTTGATCTAGTGTCATTTTATGCTGGGTTTTCTTAAGGAAAAGTTGTTTAACATCGTCACTACTCAAACTTAACTTGCTATCTGTGCTAAGGTATTATGGGTCCTCGTGACCCGGGATTGTAATATAAAAAATTATGTTTAAATTTGTGTCGTAGAGTTGTGTTGTGATATTAACATGGGTCACCGTTTGTGATCATGCATGATGCATCTATGATTAGTGCATGGTTATAAATGGGGGCATTGCATGTATCTAGACAACCTACCTTCTTGTTGTACCTATAATATGAAAAACGGGTTAAAAATTTGCTAGTCGCCTATTCACCACCCCCACTAATCGACCATACCAATCCTTTCACATAAGACACCGCATATGCTTTCCTTAGAGCATGTGTAGCCTGTGCCTCAAACTGGCCTCAAACGCCCGAACAGGCGGCCCGGTCACTGACCGGTCAAAAAAACTCAACCGGGCGCCTCAAACGCCCAGGCCGTCTGCCCCCCCCCCCTCTCATATCCATCCCAAATGTAGGGGGGTATGGGGCGACACGGGCGTGCTCGGGTGTGTCCGCCACGTTAGCCTGGCCCACCACTGACCCTGCAAATATCCCCTCAGAGGAACCCTAGACCTCAGACAGCTTAGTACACTCCGGTCTCTCTATTCCCTCCTATTCCCAATATGTGCCCTCCCCATCCCAATTAGATACATGGCGGATGGCCGCAACAACTTCGGCTCCGGCGGCAACGATGACAACGACGCTGATGTGGTCGCTCTCTGCATTGCATTGCCTCGCTCATGGCTAGATCGAGTTGTCGGAGTGCGAGGCGGCGGCCCAGGCGAAGATGAGGGCGAAAGGGAGGAGGCACGCCGAGGAGCAGTAGCGCTTGATCCAGAGGTTAGTCCGGGTGCATATAGACCTGCCAGACAACGAGTCGAACGTCAGCGATGGAACTAGTTCCTCCGATAACGAAGACCCTCCCGCAGCTGACACCGATGGCCAGAGCAGTTCTGCAGATCGCAAGGGGAAGGGGCCGGCAAGGAAATGATGATTTCCTCCGCCCTTCCCCATTTAATTCAGTTTTTTCATGTTTTTCAGTACTTTTCGGCCGATGAAAACTGTTTATTTTGGTTGTCTGATGTCCTATCTGTGAATTATTCGCGATTTATGTAAGTTCATTCCTCGGGTGTTGTTCTACGTAGGTTAAATTTTGTGTATTGCATGTGTTGCATGGTTATAAGGGACCGAATTTGAGATTAACCGATGCAGGCGCACCAAAAAGAGGAGTGTCTGATAAGTGCCCACGGAGGTGCGTCCATCGGCGTTTGAGGGGCTGAATTTGATGACCGATGCTCTTACATGCTTCTTTTGTTAGCGGAAACTGTTAGAAGGGAGAGAGAGATTTGGTGGAATATGATGGATATATATTGAGCCTTTGGGGCGGTTTATATAGAGTACAAGGCTTGGAGGGCAAGAATTCTCTCCTAGAGATAAGGCAGGAGATGATTACAACTCATAGTCTACCATATACAAAGATATGCCTATATACTCCAACATCCCCTCGCATTCATAGCGGTAGCAGCGCAGACAACAGGGGCGTCACGGACGGTCGGATTGGAGAGAATAGCAGCCAACAGGTTGACATCCCCCCGCAGTCATAGCGGTAGCGTCGTGGACGGTGTCGCGACGCGGGCACGTTGACTGTAGAGGAAGCCGACGCGTTGCTCAAGCGGATAATATCCCTTTGTGCCATGTCGAGGTAGCCGAGAGCGTAGGGGGGTGTAGCCGTGGTTGAGGTAGCCGTGTGAAGAACGCTGTGGTCGATGTCGAGTCGGGGTAGCCGGTGTCGAGGTAGTCGCCCTGGAGCCGCCGGCGCAAGGAGGCGCCGTGTTAGCCATAGGCGCAGTGGTGTCGAAGTAGTGGTGCGCTGGGAAGAACACGGTGTTGACGACAAGTTGAGCAAGGTTTGCCAAGCCCGGGAACACACAGTAGACGAAGGCACGCGTTGGCGTTGCTAGCACCGGGCATGCGTAGACGGACGAAGACGAAGTTGACGAAGTGCTTACCATGCTTACTAGGCCAGAGGACACGTCGTGGATGAAGGTATGCATCGGGGTTGTCAGCATCGGGCATGCGGAGATGAGGGACCTGCATGAGCTGTATGCCATGTCGAGGAGTCGGAGGGCCAGCAGAGAAGAAGACTCGACGATGGTTGTGGCACCAATCGGCATGGGGGCCGATGTCACCAACGATGGTCGGAGTAGACGAAGTAGGTGGGTTAGATGACGGCGATGCTGGCGACGGGCTGGTGCTGGACGAAGTCGAAGGGGATGGATGGGCGGCGGCGGCGGCTATAGGGTTAGTGACGACGGCTAGGTTAGGGGTGCGACGGTGGTGCTCGAAGTAGGCGAAGAATCCGACAGCATGACAAAGACCAACACGGACGGTGGTGTTCCCGCGCCAAGGGAGGCGGCGCGGCGCATACCATGAGAAATCAACACGCGGGGATGGTAGAGTGGACCGCGGGCCGTGGCACTACGGCCCGAAGGGGTGACGCAGCGGCAGCAGGCGGGTCGAGGCGACGACAGGAAGAACTCGGGGCAACGGAGATGACCGCGGGCCGCGGCGCTATGGCCCGAAGGGGCGGCGCAGCGGCGGAACGCGGGTCACTGCAACCGCAGGGACGGCCTCGGGCGGCAGCGGACACCGCATGCCACGCTCGCTACAGCCCGATGGGGCGACGCAACGACAATGCGAGGGTCGGTGCAGCCACGGAGACGACCTGAAATGGACGCTCTCGAGGCGACGGTAGGCCACGCACTACAGCCAAAAGAGGCGACGTGGTGGCAGCACGCGGGTCGATGCAGCCACGGGGAGAACCACGGGGCGGCGGCACTGTGGCCCGACGGGACGACGCAGCGGCAGCCCGTTGCTCGATCAGTGAAAGAGCGTGCGGTACTCAGAGACAATCTTCGTGAAAATCGACGAAGGCGCACGCACACGATTGATCAGGTCGACGGCGCGGCGGTACGAAGGCATGCATACAGCTGATCAGACTGCACATGCGATGAGGACGGAGTGGATCGCGAACGGAAGGACGACGGAGACGACAGCAAAAACGTGACATGACGTCGCATGAGCATGCAAGGAAGCCACCAAGTACACGTGCTGGACTGGAGGCCGCCTCATACGTGCATACGCTCGAATACTGGAGATGCACATAGCACGAATCGGGCCAGCGCAACACACGGCATGCAAGCAAGGCCGTTGCACCTGCGCACGTGACGTGCCATCCTGCCTGTGCTTGCAGTGGATGGAGGCGGAGTTGATGAAGGATTCCGATCAGATCGGACCAGGCAACGACATACAACGCAGAACGACGCGAACCACGGATGCGCGTATGACGGCCGTTTCAAGCCGCCATGTGTCGCGTGAGGCCGTCGTGTCAGGAGAAGAGGCCGGTGTAGTCCATGTCTAAGTCGAAGTAGAGGCGCGTGAAGAATCAACGAGCGGCGGCGAGCGACACAATCCGATTTTAGATCGGTAAACCAAAAAATAGGCACCAACCAACCAAATGACTGTCGAGAGAAAGAAAAATCCGAATAAAAGGATCGGGAAAAAGGTTCTCTAATGCAGCCGGTCAACACGACCGGCGGACGGATCCTAGGTACGGGCGGCGCAGCCCCCGGTGGCGGTCATGGAGGCCAGTCGCCCCGGGCGCGGCACGCGGGCGGAAGCGGCGGGCGACGGCGGGCGGAAGCTAAGGTTCAGAGCCCGGAAACTAATACCATGTTAGAATGGAGAGAGGGATTTGGTGGAATACGATGGATATATTATTAAGCCCTTCAGGCAGTTTATATAGAGTAAGGGCAAGAAGCCTCTTCTAGAGATAAGCCAGGAGATGATTACAAATCATAGTTTACCATATACAAAGATATGCCTATATACTCTAACAGAAAACATTGCTTAGTTTATGGCCTTCACTACATAAAATTGAGTGCTTGGATGTGCTTTTTGGCGGCATAGTTGCTTCTCGTGAGCATTCTTTGCCAATAATTGTAAGCGACGTTTGACGTGCTCATCTCATACTCTTGCGGTCTGTTTGCCCTCTTTTTTATGACATTTTGAACATTAGAATGCGTGCCATCATGTTATCTGTTTCGAGGTTGGTTGGAGCTAGACGGGACAGAGAGGCGCTCCTGTTGTCACACATGCAGGCTTGCCATCTCACGTGCGCACGGAATGTATGGACCGATCTAGTCTAGCCTAACATGCTTGACCTCTTCCCAACTAAATTATGGGCAACGTAGACGTGAGCGCAACCAGATTTCTGCCAGCACCGAGTTTCCTCTAACGTGTAGCGTCCGGGTCGGCCTTGCACCATCATACATCTGTAGCCACCGCACTGTTGGCGCAGCAGGGGGCGACGCGTCGGGGTCTCCGGCCGGGGGGCTCGCACGCGCATGCCGTCGCCGGGAGGGACCGGAACCGTGTCCGTCCGTCTGTGTGGGGCTCCAGAGAGACGTGATGAGATGAGGGCTTAAATTGATTGCTTCATGTTACTACTAGCATCTCCCTCCGTTTCTAAATATTTGTCTTTTTAAAGATTTCAAATAGACTACTACATATAAATGTATATAGACATATTTTAGAGTGTAGATTCACTCATTTTGCTCCATATATAGTCACTTGTTGAAATTTCTAGAAAGACAAATATTTGGGAACGAAGCGGATAATGATCTCCCGTTTCTGGAAAATCAAGAAAAGCAAAGCCCTTTTGTCCCTACCTGCCCGTCCGTCCGTCCATCATGGCTACTGCTATGGAGATTTTTTTTTCAAAACTATTACCTTTTTTATAGCAATTTCGGAAACTATAATAGACAATGCAAAAAAATAAAATCAAAACTAGTACCCTGTTGGCCTCCCTTGGCCGAAAAGGGAGTTTTCGGCCTCCACTAGGCAGAAAAGGGCTTTTCAGCCTTCTCTCGGCTGAAGAGGTGGCCACCTGGGCCGAAAAGGGAGTTTTTGGCCTACACCAGGCCGAAAAAGACATTTTGGCCAGCAAGTAGGCCGAAAAGACCTTTTTGGTCAGCAGTAGGCCGAAATGTCCTTTTTGGTCAGCAGTAGGCCGAAAAGTCCCTTGGGCCCCATTTTTTCATGTTTAGGCCGATTTTTTCTTGGGTTATGAATATTGTGCAACCATTGCCCATCTGTTCCCGCCACCTGTTTCGTTCCAACTCTTTCCCTTCATATGTTCCCGCCATCCATTTTCCGCCAACCCCTTCCCGCCACCCGTTTCCCGCCAACCCTTTGCCGCCAACCCTTTCACGCCATACCGTAGTTGTTATTTCCCGCCATTTTCTCTTCTCTACCTATAAAACCCCCTTCACACAGAGGTACATAAGCAGTCCAGTATAGTGTAGTCGAGATGTCTCATTATCCTTTAGATCGTAGTTTTCACCCTGGGATGAGCAGATGTCTTCTGGGGCTAGCCACCGATTTTAGGATGGACAATAGGATAGTTCCATGGGACGAACTCACTGGTAGTGACACCATAATGAATGAGTTGGCTCACGAATTACGTAGGTCTGGGTGGCCTGAAAGGACCAATGAGGAGGTATGTAAAGAACTTTTTAGGTTGCATGAAAGATGGAAGAAGGTAGTGGAGACCAAGAGTGAAACTTTCAGAAGGGCTGCAGCAAAGAATCCGTATTTATGGACTGACGACACAGAGGACGAAGATGATATATTCATGCCGCCGCTTCCGGGTTTTGCATCGTCGTAGGGCAAGAGTAGTGCCGCATCGTCGAAGGGCAAGAGTGCTACATCAACGGAGGGCAAGAAGACCGCAACGTCGAAGGGCAAGAGGGCTGCATCAACGAAGGATGACGATGATGACTTCATGTAGTATGTAAGCTGTATTTTTTAAGTTCAGCTGAACCGTTTAATTCAGATGTACTTGTATCTTAATTATCAGTTGTAGTTTCTTTGGAAATGTAACTGGAATAACATTGCGAATAAATAGGAATTGTTATGCACCGTGAAGGACGGGTAGCAGCCCCTAACCTGGCTATGTGCAAACTGTCTCTGTGCATGACAACAAATAAGCATTAGTAATAATATTGAATGGTAAGAAATAATCGAATTAATTGTTACTTAATATAGAAGTACCTCTCGCCGTGCCCAAACAGATCCCATAGTAGGGAAGTCGCCGATAGCAGGCACATAAGCCCCAGCTAAGTCCTCCAAACCAAAAGGTTTATCAACGTAGACATAGGGTCATCCAATAGGGAATCTCTCATATGACCAGAGCTGCAACAATAATGGACATCCAACAGGACTAGATTTTCGGCCCTTCAACAAGCAAGCTTTGCACAGGCCTCCGTACGTAGCCGCTAACACAGCAGAACCAAAGCTCCTCTGCAGAATATCCCCAGGGCAACGTGCGTCAGCTATCTCTCGTGCAATATCGATGAGTCGTGCATCGACAGTGGTCACATGGTTGTCCGTAAACATCGTCTTGCCAAACAATCACAAAATATATGCCTCTAGGGCCCGGTCAATCTTTGCCTCTGACAACTGAACATCGGGATATCCTAATGAGACAATCTATATAGAAACATAATGATTGTATGAACATCGGGTAACTAAGAAAACAACATTTGTTTAAGTGCCCGTCAAGGTTATCTAAAACTGGCTCAACCATCTAAAAAGAGGCCCGTGAGGATCGTTGTTTATGTCCGTAGCAGTTGGCACTGCAGCCAAAAAAGGGACATGCATCGATGCTTGCCAACCAGATTCTGCCTCTAAAGTACCTATGGCAGCACCGGCCAGAGGTAATCCCAACAAGTAAGACACATCCTGTAAAGTAGGCGCCATCTCTCCCCAGGGAAAGTGAAACGTATGTGTCTTTGGTCTCCATCTATCTACTAAGCGGGTAAGGAGTGACTTGTTGTACGACAAATGTTTCACTTGCCTCTTGCGTAACTGCAATGGTTCACCTGCCTTATCTAAGTCTGGACCATCAACCCACTCATCCAATGTACCCTCAACCAGTCGTGCCAAGGGTAGAAGTCCAACCTAACTTAACCTACAGAATAAATAGATTGTAGCATATTGTTAGCGACTATGAAAATTATGTCAAACATAGTAAGTCATTATATGGATTCCATCATATGCACACATACCTATCAACCCATGAACGGTGTATCATCCAGTTAGACTTTGGGGTGCGAGTGACCAACACATCTAAGTTCTTGCCCGCTTCCATAAGGGCGCCGCGGTGCTTTGTATCGATGTTACCATTAAGCAATGCATACGAAGACATATCTGCAATTCAAACAACAAATCTTAGGTGCAAATAATACATAGTACAAACATATTACAAATTAAAACATAGTCCTGACATATTACAAATTCAAACATAGTCCTGACATATTACAAATTCAAACATAGTCCTGACATATTACAAATTCAAACATAGTCCTAACATATTACAATTTAAAACATAGTCCTGACATATTACAAATTAAAACACATTATATAGCTTCTGAGTTATTTCTTCCTCGTCCACCCCTTCGGCCTTGACTGCCACGACCACGTCCGCCTCTTACTCCTGTTGTCGCAGTCGTTGATGTGGAAGCACTCATCGATATGGAAGCACCATCTTTGTTCAGGTCGGGACAATATTTCATCCTATGCCCATAAGCCGCGCATAACAAACATTGTATGGTTGCTCCACCAGCTTCAGATTGGTCCATATCGTTTCGGATATGACGGGCCTTTCGCCTGCCCCTACTTGTTCGGTGAAGTTCTGGATCTGGGATGTATACTCTCTCACTGCCGTTTACCTTGTTGAAATTGCCGATGACTCTAAACCCTGTCATCTCACCTGTCCATGTGTTGAGTACTGCCTCTTTTAAATAGTATGGGGACATGAAGGAGATAGCGTCCACCTCAATCTGGCCACAGGCAGCCAACACATGTGAGCAAGGTAGGTGCAACAACTTCGGTTTGTTGCATCTGCACTCACACGTTGGATAAAATTTTGTTCCAAGTTTTACCTCGTGCGTCTTCACCTCATTTGCAGAACCAAAACCATCGGTAGGAAGCTGAACCTCATACCTCCTTTCCTGATTACCTATCAGTCTGACAGTGTGCTTCTTTGCTTTCTCTATCTTCTTTGCCATGTACTCCATGACACAGCTACAATAAGGTGTGTTCTGTTTATCTGCAATATGCTTCCTTGCTAACTCGTGCCTTTCTCGGAAATATCTCAAAGTGCCATGGAATACGGCTTCCACAATAGCTGTAAGTGGCAATGCTATGTTCCCTCCGAGTACAAAGTTATACACCTCTGCAAGATTGGTTGTCATGTGGCCATACCTAGCTCCATGGATGTCATGCATCAAAGACCAATTCACACGAGGCTCTTTCTCTATCCACTCAAAAAATTCTTTATTGCCCTCCCCTTCTTTCTCGTAGTATTTGGAGGGTCAATTGCTGGCAAGTCACATAGACCTACTGGTTCCTCTAGCTCTGCGATGAGTGCTGCTAATTTAACCCGATCTTGTTCCATTTTCTTCCTCGCGCGAACCTGCTTCTTAGTAAACTCATCTAGTTTTGACCAAATAAATCTGTATTTGCGCTGCTGGTTCTGCTTGCATAATTTTTTGAACAAGTTCATCAACCGCTTGTTCTTGAACTGTGAGAAAAAAATTACCCCAAGATGGCGCATGCACCACAGGCTCTGCAAGTCCTTCCAAGGTGTCGGTCCATCAGCTGTCAGATTACTTAATGTCTTCACGACCTTCAATATACCAGCATGTCTGTCATGAATGACTCACACGTTTGGTCGGTCCTACACGATGACAATTTTCACTTGCCGAAAGAACCATACCCAGCTAAGAAAGTTCTCACGCTTCACAAATGCCATGGCAAGTGGGATGATTTGATTGTTCCCGTCAAAACCAATAGCAGTCAGGATTTGCCCTCTGTACTGACCGGTCAGGAATGTACCATCCATAAACATAATAGGAGGACAATGCTGGAAAGCTTCGATGCACATAGCGAAAGAGAAGAATACTCGTTTCAACACCTTGAAATCTAGTATACTCGGCAACCTCATGTGTTGTACGTTCACATACGTGTCGGGATTCCTCTCCTTTAGTATGGCAAGCAGACGAACAACATTATCATATGAGTCGAAGAATGTCCCAAACCTTTCCTCCATAGCCTTCTGCTTAGCCCTCGAAGCCTTCCCATAAGGAATGAGGTAATTCCATCTGACCTTCACTGTTGTCTGGATGTGTTTTGTTTCCATATCTTTCTTCTCTACTATCTCAGCATACATGAGTTGTTCAATGAGAGTTGAAGTCGGGTTAGGATGCTTCACCAGCAGGTTCTTCCTCACACAATTATGTGGGACGACATTGGTGACAACCTAGTAGATGTCATACTTCGGCACGTGCCTGTGCACCTTCCCAGGATAACTTGTTTCAACACATTTCACGGTATAATTTGTTGGAGTTGATATGTGTGTCTGAAAAACCCTCTGTGTAGACATAGCCCACTTTATCACCGCATAGTTCATTTTTTTTCTTTGTATCAAACATAGCCCCTATATGGACTTGATTCATATTATACTGCCATGGAGTCTCATGACCATCATTGACCGTAAGGCCGGTGGATATGTCCTGATACCATGCAGAAGGAATCGGTACCTCCACTTCATCCTCGGAATTTTCAGAATCCAGATCCTCCGCCAATCCATCCTCGTCCTCTTCCTCTATCAACCTTTGAATTTTATCCCCTTGCTCATCCCCATCAGCAAAACGGAACCAGCTAATATTATCGACTGACTACTCTGCCCAGTATCAGCACCACAAACATTGTGTGGCACGTAGTCCGACTCTTTCTCGGGTTGGCTAGCATCCACATCAGGTGGCTATGACCTGGATAAATCAATCTTATCAGCCACTTGACTGCCCTGGCCGGGTTCATACCCCCCGTGGAGTTGTACGGTATTCTCCTTCGATGCCACAGGTTGCACAAGGGCATATCGATGGATTCTTCGGTCTCGGCAACGTCTTAACAGGGTCAACCAATGCTGGCTCCTATCTATCGGCATCAACTCCCACTTGACATTTTTACAGGATTTCGTTCATAATGCATGAATACTGATGGAACATACTTGAGGATCCAGCCCGAAACTAGTTGTCAACCAGTACTTTAACTGCATAATGTCCAGTCTGTCCGGGTCAGCTAGTGTCATAACCATGTTTAAACTCGATAAGATCAACCCCCAACTCATTATATCGAACATTACCTACGCCATAGTAAACAGTCAGACTTATTGATTCAGACATTTTCACCCGTGAGACATCGTCATATTCTCATTAATCACAGTGAACATTAATATTACCTGCGGCACTAATTATGCGCTAAAATTTAAATGCCTCCACAAATATATTAACACTACAATTCGCAATATGACATATCTACACTAACTAAACTATACATGTGACGCCCTCGATTCAATCATACACTAATCATACACGCAAACGTGTACAATCAAGATCAGGGACTCACGGGAAGATATCACAACACAACTCTAAAACATAACTAAGTCATACAAGCATCATAATACAAGCCAGAGGCCTCCAGGGCTCGAATACAAGTGCTTGATCATAGACGAGTCAGCGGAAGCAACAATATCTGAGTACAGACATAAGTTAAACAAGTTTGCCTTAAGAAGGCTAGCACAAACTGGGATATAGATCGAAAGAGGCGCAGGCCTCCTGCCTAGGATCCTCCTGACTACTCTTGGTCATCGTCAGCGGCCTACACGTAGTAGTAGGCACCTCCAGTATAGTAGGAATCATCGTCGACGGTGGCGTCTGGCTCCAGGGCTCCAGCATCTGGTTGCGACAACCAGGTAGAAGGGAAAGGGGAAAAGAGGGAGAAAAGCAACCGTGAGTACTCATCCAAAGTACTCGCAAGCAATGAGCTACACTACATATGCATGGGTATATGCGTAAAGGGCCATATCGGTGGACTGAACTGCAGAATGCCAGAATAAGAGGGGGATAGCTAATCCTGTCGAAGACTACGCTTCTGGCAGCCTCCGCCTCGCAGCATGTAGAAGAGAGTAGATTGAAGTCCTCCAAGTAGCATCTCCAAGTAGCATCTCCAGTAGCATCGCATAGCATAATCGTACCCGGCGATCCTCCCCTCGTCGCCCTGTGGAAAAGCGATCACCGGGTTGTCTGTGGAACTTGGAAGGGTGTGTTTTATTAAGTATCCGGTTCTAGTTGTCATAAGGTCAAGGTACAACTCCAAGTCGTCCTGTTACCGAAGATCACGGCTATTCGAATAGATTAACTTCCCTGCAGGGGTGCACCACATAACCCAACACGCTCGATCCCATTTGGCCGGACACACTTTCCTGGGTCATGCCCAGCCTCGGAAGATCAACACGTCGCAGCCCCACCTAGGCACAACAGAGAGGTCAGCACGCCGGTCTAAATCCTATGTGCGCAGGGGTCTGGGCCCATCGCCCATTGCACACCTGCACGTTGCGTACGCGGCCGGTGAGCAGACCTAGCAACCTCCATTACAAAGGAAGTTGCATTAACGCAGTCCAACCCGGCGCGCGCCGCTCAGTCGCTGACGTCAAGAAGGCTTCGGCTGATACCACGACGCCGGGATACCCATAACTACTCCCGCGTAGATGGTTAGTGCGTATAGACCAAATGGCCAGACTCAGATCAAATACCAAGATCTCGTTAAGCGTGTTAAGTATCCGCGAACGCCGAACAGGGCCAGGCCCACCTGTCTCCTAGGTGGTCTCAACCTGCCCTGTCGCTCCGCCACAAGGTAACATTCGGGGGCCGTCGGGAACCCAGGCCCACCTCTACCGGGATGGAGCCACCTGTCCTTTCAGCCCCCTTATCCGAATCACTTGCGGGTAATCAACGAGCTGACCCGACTTTAGTCACCATCTGTATAGTATGTATGTATAGTATATACCCGTGATCACCTCCCGAGTGATCACGGCCCAATAGTATAGCAAGGCAGACTGACAAGAATGTAGGGCCAATGATGATAAACTAGCATCCTATACTAAGTATTTAGGATTGCAGGTAAGGTATCAACAGATGTAGCAACAATGTCAGGCTATGCATTAGAATAGGATTAACGGAAAGCAGTAACATGCTACACTACTCTAATGCAAGCAGTATAGAGGAGAATAGGCGATATCTGGTGATCAAGGGCGGGGGCTTGCCTGGTTGCTCTGGCAAGAGAGAGGGGTCGTCAACTCCGTAGTCGAACTGGGGCATCAGCATCATCACGGGGTCTACCGAAGAGAAGAGGGGGGGGGAGAAACAGTAAATACATAGCAAGAAGTGCATAACAGGATAACAAGCAGAGCTAGACGTGTTCTAACGCGGTATGAGGTGATACCGGTGAAGGGGGAAACATCCGGGAAAATATCCCCGGTGTTTCGTGTTTTCGGACAGATGAACCAGAGGGGAAAAGTTGCGAGTTTGATATGTTAGGGGTGCATGGCGGACGAACGGGCTGCGTATCCGGGTTCGTCTCGTCGTTCTGAGCAAGTTTCATGTAGAAAGTATTTTCATCTCAGCTACGGTTTATTTTATATGATTTTCTAAAGTTTTAATCATTTTTAGAATTTATTTAACTATTTAATTCTAACATTATCCAGAATAGTGCATGCTGACGTCATCATGACGTCAGCAGTCAACAGGGAGTTGACTGGGTCAATCTGACGTGTGGGTCCCGCATGTCATACTCTATTTACTCTAATTAGGATTTAACTAGTCTAATCACAGGTTAACTAAACAAGATTAATTAAGTTAATTAATTGATTACTTATTTATTAATTTTATTCATTCATTTTTATTTTATTTCCTTTTTCTTTTCTTCTTTTTTTAAACATTCTGGGGCCGGGCCCCACATGTCTGTGGCCCATAGAGGCCTAGAGGGCGCGGGCGTCGGGGCACAGCCCGAACAGGGGCGCACCCGACCGGGCATTGCGGGGCGGCGGTGTGGGGGTGAGGCCACCGGGCGCGACCGAGGCGGTCGGCACGCGTGCGGGCGCCGGGAATCGGTAGCGAGGGGCGGCGTCCAGGCGAAGGCCGCGACACAGTGGGGGGAGGCGCATGAGGAGGCGATGGTGGCGCGGCCACGGGTCACGAGCAGGGCGGTCGAGCGCCGTGGCCGTGGCCGTGGGCCAGCGAGGCCGTGCGCGGG
>NC_041385.1:736636484-736643278 GCF_002162155.2 Triticum dicoccoides
AGCGCGCAACGGGCGGGGCCGGAGCACGTCGACCGCGGGCGGGGATGGTGGTGACCGGGGCGACACAGGGAGAGAGGGGGCGAAGGGGGACGGCGGTGCTCACTTGCGAGCAGGGAAGGGGGGGCGACGGGGCGCGTTGGCGTCGGCGAGGGAGAGGCGATGGAGCGGCGATGACGAGGTGGCGGAGCACAGCAGCGACGAGGCGGCGCCGGGGATGGGCGCCGGCGTCGCAGGCTTAGGGCGGCGCGGGATCTGGCCCCTCCCCGATCCAGTCGAGTAGGGGGGCGCCTGGGAGGAGACAGGGGGCGGTGGTGCGGCGGTCCGGCGAGGTGGCCCCGGGCGGTGGCGACGGGCAGCGCCGCGGGTCGAACGACGGTGGCGGGCTCGGGTGCCTCGACCCAGATGGGATCGGGAGAAAGAGAGGGAGAGTGGGGAACGAGGAGGAGTGGGGTACTAGGTGTCGGTTACGGTTTGGGCAGGGGTGTATAGGGAGCGGGGGTGGGCTGGCCGGTTGGCCGAATGGGCCAGCCTGTTGGGTCGGCTGGCCCAGGGGTCCTTTTCCTTTTTTTTTCTCTTTTGTAGTTTCTTTCTTTTATTTATTTTCTTTTCTATTTTTAAATCATTTTAAATTCCTTAGGCATTTTTTTTATAAAAATGGGTTTGTTGCACCATAATTACCTTTGTAATATTTAGTACAAACCAAACATTTGTATTTTAATGTTTGAAATTTTTTATTGTTTGACTTAAATTCAAATTTGAATTTGGATCGGTTCTAAACTAACGCGAGAATATCAACAATAATCGAGGTGACGTGGCATCATTACTAGAGGGTTACTGTAGCTTGATTACCCAGGCGTCACAATTCTCCTCCACTACAAGAAATCTCGTCCCGAGATTTAAGAGGTAGTGTAAGGGGGGAAAGTTTGATAATGAATCTAGCGAATCTTTTCGGTCTTGGTTGCTCTTCTCGAAGAGGTCGATCCATTACATTGATTTCTTCATTCCTCTATTTCAGGTCCTCATGATGAAGTCGACTCTTTTCTTCGTGAACTCCATCGTATTTACGAATAGGTAACGGGGCAGGTCGGCAACGACAGAATGTTATAAGGGTTATAATCTGGGATTAACCCATGAATGAGCATATGAGCACCTCTCGAGTTGAACATTTAAAAGACATCGAGAGTAAAGTTGGGAGGTACAATAAGAAGTTTCAAGCAGCCAAGCAATCGTTCAATGCCTAGTTAGAAGGTGAAAGTGGTTTCAAAGCAACGGGATAATTATTGTGTCCGATGCCAGAATTGATGATCTCATCGGAGAAGGTGGCTCATGAGTTACTTACGAGTCCACGCGGGAGGAATAACTTTAGAAACTGGGGTGTGCAGGAGAGTCAGGTTTCGATCCTGGGAACTGTGGGTTATGGGCCCACCATGTTCATAAAAGTAGAAAGGGCGGAGACGTCTTGCGTGATCATGCAAGCAAGGCATGTCAAGGGGTAGCCTGTCGATTATGTCGGCGACAACGTCGATACCAAGGGCGAGGGATGAAGAGAACTATTTTCCTGCTCGTTGAACGAGGCAGGCCAAGAGGCAAAGTTCTCATCCATCGGCGGTTACCAAAATGTCATCAACAATAGAAACAGGGTCTCACTGTCAGAGTTGTACACCGAGGTGTTTACCTACACAGTGAATTATTACTGCTTAGATTATATAGATCACAAGAAAGGTTAAACCAAACAACGGAAAGGAAATATGGTTATCAAATTACATAGAACAAAGACAAGGAAAATGTGTTTAATCACATATTTCAGGGGTATATTCTTCCCAAGGACAAGCAGAGCATGATATCCATGACAGGATATAATGTAGAAAACTCTTTAGGTAGGGGAGAGAATTTTCATGACACTACCTATACAACGGTGTTTGGATAATTGAGCAGGAAACTTTTAGCCTTGGGCTCCAAATGTTCTTGTTGGAAATCGGAGTATCACAAACAAGCTTTTGAGATAGCATTGACATGGTATTCAAACAAAGGTCGGACTTTAGATACTCAATGGATCCATCAGGAACAGCTTATAAAATAGGTCTTACAATTTCCTCCAGGAGGAGTGGTTATCCTTGCAAAAGAAATTATAACGATAGGTCCTCCACCTAGGGGGGGGGTGCTAGGCATGACATCATGTTACTGGGTCATCAAAGGACCAACATCATAACTCTTGGAAAGTTGTCCCAACCATCATATCTGACCGAGATTCAGATCCGATTAGTGTCATGATACCTCAGACTCAGGATGTCCGAGAAGAAAAGGTGCAACACAAATAGACGAAAAGACATTTCAAGATTCTCAGGAAATGAACTATGGAAGCAAGTTCCGAAACCAGAGTTCATCATTAAACCAAGGAGAGGATGAGGAAGTGGCTGACGGACTCAGCGATAATTCAATGAGGTATCCAAAAAGATGCATCTCCTCAATTATGTGGATAAGGAGATAGCATTTGTCCGATCAAATGATATAATGAAGCATGCTCGAGGAAAACATACACAATTAAACATTGGTTGAAAGGTGCGCCCGAAATATGGGTTGGGCTGCACGACCAATGTCAGAATGGTGATTCAATAATCAATAGTCTAAGAATGAACGGTTGACCATTAACTTCAAAGCAATAGGGTTGCTAGAAGTACAGAATCCAAACAACACCGTTCACTTGTTGGTACCCCGGTTGGAATCAACACGAGGACCATGAAAGAATGGTGATGGTGAGAAGTAGCACTACACCAAGAACTCTCAAGAGGTGGAACAAATCTCAGAACATTCTTGACATAAAAGATGGTAATACTCCAAGATAAAGAAGAACAAAGGCTGGATAGCAAGGAACTCAAGGTATAACACAAAACATGAACAAGTTTGTGTTGGGGGAAGGCAAGAATGTCGTCGATGATAACACAATCATCGAGGGGCAAGGATGGTATTTCTCATCACGAATTCGATTGATATCCTATAAGAGCTCAGAATGTAGATGATGATTACGACACATTTGTCGAGACGTTTCATGAAGATGTAATCGAACAACGATAACATCAAGTCAAAGGACCGATGAAGCGAAAGTTACTAAAACCAAGGGTACGACACGAACTCGAAATCAAGCTTGATGTTCAAGGCGAAATGATATGACAAGGAAGATCGACGTAAGTCTAGCTCATTGTCGAACGTTGTGCTCCGGAAGAAGGATCAGGTAGCACAGTTAAAATTTTGCATGATAATGATATAGCTGATAAGGCTAGGAATGACTTGAAGGATTATTAAACTCATAAGCAACAAGAATTACTTAGAGTTATTGAATCGGAGTATGGAATCGATTCACTTATCGGTGTTCCCGAGTGTCTAATAACTCGGAGCCCGTGGAAAATTGGAATCAGCGAGAATGTAGTACTTGATGAAGAACTCATAAGAAGTAATGCAGTTCCAAGATAATCTCGAGATACCAGGGGGGTAATACTCGAAGACGGATCAAAGTAGAGGTTGGACTGGGTATTAATCCGCAGAAGACAAATGTTTAAACTTGCCCGAGAAATGGGAACAAAGAAGAACAATATGGTCGAAACCATAACTACAAGGGATCCAATTTAATAACACCGAAAGAATTACTCGAATGAGTAAATATTTGGCAAGAAGCTTCCATGATAAGTTCCACATCAGGTCCATGGGCATGAACTCAGAGATCAAGGTCGACTCCCACTTCTCCAAGGCATACCCTTTCATTCACTTCTCGCTTTCGATGAAGTTATAGCGTTGAAATTTTATCTGGCAAAATACCAGAAGAGTACGACTCGTGAAAACTTTCAAGTTCACACATATTAAGGAAGGCATAGGTTCAACCCATCGGGGCATCTTAGAATCATATACCAGAATCTTTAGAAGTAATTAACTCAAGCTCAAAGGCAGAGCATGGTTGAGAAAGCAGATGATACAATTTACCAAAGACATTATGTATCAGAGAAAAGGCTCACAAGGTTATTGAATATGAAGGGCGTTGTCAGATAAAATCCAACAAAGGATCTAGTGGTCCACAAGGGATCTGACATGAGCATCGGTACTCAACTAGAGGAAGCAGATTATAGAAACAACTGACTAACTCAATTGTCAAATGCAAAGGAATTATGATTTCCAAATCAAGGGATCAGAAGCAATGCTATATTAGGGGTGGATAAGTTGAATAGCCTTAGGGTACAATCAAAGACAATTGGATTGGTCGAGAACCAATTCCAGTTAAAAGAATGGCAGCTCGGCCGGAAAAGTAATTTATAAGGATCAATGATGATTGCGTGTATTCGCAAACATATTGAGTCAACGGACTCAAAATGATAATGACAAGGAATGTCAATAAGACTACGAGACTTATGGGATTAACCATAATGCAAGCAAGCAAGAATTTCAAGAGCCAAGGCTCCAGAGGATTTTCTGAAGATCGAATAGTATTTTGAAGACTTTTGTGAAACACATGAACAACTGGGGATGAGCGGATACTCGACAAGTGCGAGTATTTATTTGAAGGGGTATTCATGTGGCAAAGAACTGCTAGGCAGTAGGCACAAAGTATTCTCGGAATAATAGAGAAAACGTCGGGGTATCTTGTAATAAAAAGATCAATGGGGGATGATCGTATGAATGGCAAGTGTAAGTAGTTTTCCATACGGATTTATCGGTGGTCGGGAATAGCAAAAGTGATGGGCACAAAGTCTCATGAGAATATCAAAGAGTATCTCCGAAATCTTCTGGTGCAGTCGGTGATCAACTGGACTAAAGGGCCTCTCCGTGAGAAAGTATTTTCGAGAACCTAAAGTTAGATATTAGTAAAAATCGTTTAACCCCGAATAGAAGAGCGTTCAGAATCCCAGAGTAAAGGTCGAGGAGTAAAAGACCCTAATACCACCCAATGGCGACGTGGGCCCATGGGCCGCACAGCCATGTTAGTAAAAGTTTTGAAAAGTCTAGACTCAACTTCGGCCAAGGAGTGTGGAAGGGGGATTCCTACAGGCAGTCGGCTCTGATACCAACTTGTGACGCCCCCGATTCAATCGCTAATCATACACGCAAACGTGTACGATCAAGATCAGGGACTCACGGGAAGATATCACAACACAACTCTAAAACATAAATAAGTCATACAAGCATCATAATACAAGCCAGGGGCCTCGAGGGCTCGAATACAAGTGCTTGATCATAGACGAGTCAGCGGAAGCAACAATATCTGAGTACAGACATAAGTTAAACAAGTTTGCCTTAAGAAGGCTAGCACAAACTGGGATACAGATCGAAAGAGGCGCAGGCCTCCTGCCTGGGATCCTCCTGACTACTCTTGGTCATCGTCAGCGGCCTGCATGTAGTAGTAGGCACCTCCAGTGTAGTAGGAATCATCGTCGACGGTGGCGTCTGGCTCCAGGGCTCCAGCATCTGGTTGCGACAACCAGGTAGAAGGGAAAAGGGAAAAGAGGGAGAAAAGCAACCGTGAGTACTCATCCAAAGTACTCGCAAGCAAGGAGCTACACTACATATGCATGGGTATATGCGTAGAGGGCCATATCGGTGGACTGAACTGCAGAATGCCAGAATAAGAGGGGGATAGCTAATCCTGTCGAAGACTACGCTTCTGGCAGCCTCCGTCTCGCAGCATGTAGAAGAGAGTAGATCGAAGTCCTCCAAGTAGCATCTCCAAGTAGCATCTCTAGTAGCATCGCATAGCATAATCCTACCCGGCGATCCTCCCCTCGTCGCCCTGTGGAAAAGCAATCACCGGGTTGTCTGTGGAACTTGGAAGGGTGTGTTTTATTAAGTATCCGGTTCTAGTTGTCATAAGGTCAAGGTACAACTCCAAGTCGTCTTGTTACCGAAGATCACGGCTATTCGAATAGATTAACTTCCCTGCAGGGGTGCACCACATAACCCAACACGCTCGATCCCATTTGGCCGGACACACTTTCCTGGGTCATGCCCGGCCTCGGAAGATCAACACGTCGCAGCCCCACCTAGGCACAACAGAGAGGTCAGCCCGCCGGTCTAAATCCTATGCACGTAGGGGTCTGGGCCCATCGCCCATTGCACACCTGCACGTTGCGTACGCGGCCGGTGAGCAGACCTAGCAACCTCCATTACAAAGGAAGTTGCGTTAACGCAGTCCAACCCGACGCGCGCCGCTCAGTCGCTGACGTCAAGAAGGCTTCGGCTGATACCACGACGCTGGGATACCCATAACTACTCCCGTGTAGATGGTTAGTGCGTATAGACCAAATGGCCAGACTCAGATCAAATACCAATATCTCGTTAAGCGTGTTAAGTATCCGCGAACGCCGAACAGGGCCAGGCCCACCTGTCTCCTAGGTGGTCTCAACCTGCCCTGTCGCTCCGCCACAAGGTAACAGTCGGGGGCCGTCGGGAACCCAGGCCCACCTCTACCGGGATGGAGCCACCTGTCCTTTCAGCCCCCTTATCCGAATCACTTGCGGGTAATCAACGAGCTGACCCGACTTTAGTCACCATCTGTATAGTATGTATGTATAGTATATACCCGTGATCACCTCCCGAGTGATCACGACCCAATAGTATAGCAAGGCAGACTAACAAGAATGTAGGGCCAATGATGATAAACTAGCATCCTATACTAAGTATTTAGGATTGCAGGTAAGGTATCAACAGATGTAGCAACAATGTCAGGCTATGCATTAGAATAGGATTAACGGAAAGCAGTAACATGCTACACTACTCTAATCCAAGCAGTATAGAGGAGAATAGGCGATATCTGG
>NC_041385.1:736643412-736650101 GCF_002162155.2 Triticum dicoccoides
TGGCAAGAGAGAGGGGTCGTCAACTCCGTAGTCGAACTGGGGCATCAGCATCGTCACGGGCTCTACCAAAGAGAAGAGGGGGGAGAAACAGTAAATACATAGCAAGCAAGTGCATAACAGGATAACAGGCAGAGCTAGACGTGTTCTAACGCGGTATGAGGTGATACCGGTGAAGGGGGAAACATCCGGGAAAATATCCCCTGTGTTTCGTGTTTTCGGACAGATGAACGAGAGGGGGAAAGTTGCGAGTTTGATATGTTAGGGGTGCGTGGCGGACGAACGGGCTGCGTATCCGGGTTCGTCTCGTTGTTCTGAGCAACTTTCATGCAGAAAGTATTTTCATCTGAGCTACGGTTTATTTTATATGATTTTCTAAAGTTTTAATCATTTTTAGAATTTATTTAACTATTTAATTCTAACATTATCCAGAATAGTGCATGCTGATGTCATCATGACGTCAGGAGTCAACAGGGAGTTGACTTGGTCAATCTGACGTGTGGGTCCCGCATGTCATACTCTATTTACTCAAATTAGGATTTAACTAATCTAATCACAGTTTAAATAACTCACAATAGTTAATTAGGTTAACTAAACAAGATTAATTAAGTTAATTAATTCACTAATTAATTGATTATTTATTTATTAATTTTATTCATTCATTTTTATTTTATTTCCTTTTTCTTTTCTTCTTTTTTTAAACGTTCTGGGGCCGGGCCCCACATGTCTGTGGCCCATAGGGGCCTAGAGGGCGCGGGCGTCGGGGCACAGCCCGAACAGGGGCGCACCCGACCGGGCGTTGCGGGGCGGCTGTGTGGGGGTGAGGCCACCAGGCGCGACCGAGGCGGTCGGCACGCGTGCGGGCGCCGGGAATCGGCAGCGAGGGGCGGCGTCCAGGCGAAGGCCGCGATGCAGTGGGGGGAGGCGCATGAGGAGGCGATGGTGGCGCGGCCACGGGTCACGAGCAGGGCGGTCGAGCGCCGTGGCCGCGGCCGTGGGCCAGCGAGGCCATGCGAGGGAGCGACGGGGAGAGGCGCGTGGTGAGCGCGCAACGGGCGGGGCCGGAGCGCGTCGACCGCGGGCGGGGATGGTGGTGACCGGGGCGACACAGGGAGAGAGGGGGCGAAGGGGACGGCGGCGCTCACTTGCGAGCAGGGAAGGGGGGGCGACGGGGCACGTTGGTGTCGGCGAGGGAGAGGCGATGGAGCGGCGACTACGAGGTGGTGGAGCACAGCAGCGACGAGGCGGCGCCGGGGATGGGCGCCGGCGTCGCAGGCTCAGGGCGGCGCGGGATCTGGTCCCTCCCCGATCCAGTCGAGTAGGGGGGCGCCTGGGAGGAGACAGGGGGCGGTGGTGCGGCGGTCCGGCGAGGTGGCCCCGGGCGGTGGCGACGGGCAGCGCCGCGGGTCGAACGACGGCGGCGGGTTCGGGTGCCTCGACCCAGATGGGATCGGGAGAAAGAGAGGGAGAGTGGGGAACGAGGAGGAGTGGGGTACTGGGTGTCGGTTAGGGTTTGGGCAGGGGTGTATAGGGAGTGGGGGTGGGCTGGCCGGTTGGCCGAATGGGCCAGCCTGTTGGGTCGGCTGGCCCGGGGGTCCTTTTCCTTTTTTTGTTTGTTTTCTCTTTTGTAGTTTCTTTCTTTTATTTATTTTCTTTTCTGTTTTTAAATCATTTTCAATTCCTTAGGCATTTTTTTTATAAAAATGGGTTTGTTGCACCATAATTATCTTTGTAATATTTAGTACAAACCAAACATTTGTATTTTAATGTTTAAAAACTTTTATTGTTTGACTTAAATTCAAATTTGAATTTGGATCGGTTCTAAACTAAAGCGAGAATATCAACAATAATCGAGGTGACGTGGCATCATTACTAGAGGGTTACTGTAGCTTGATTATCCGGGCGTCACAATACAATTCAGAGAAAATTTGTGATGACACGGTTATACCTTCGAAGCGTGTGCCTCTAGCTTCTTGCTCCTCTGTTCGACTCAGTGGCACCGGCCACCTCGCGAAGTACTTGCACCACCGGAAAACGACAGCGTCGCCCGCTCGACGACCGGAGGTTCAACTCCGGTCAGCCCCCAAGCCGCACCTCCTCTCACCACCTTCTCCACAGCTGTTGCCCCTCCTCACCACCACCTCCTGCCCAACAACACGCTCTTCGCTCCCCACCATGGCTGCTCCTCCCCACCATGGCTACTCCTCCCCAAATGCACCAAAAACTATCCCATAGCAAAAAAAACACCTTAGGCCGTCGGGGATTGCTACGATCTACCGATTCAATGGCTTGGATGTGGAAATGGGTGGCAAATGGAGGAGATCGGCGTGGGGTGGAGAGGCACAGAGAAGAACAAGAGAGAGAAAAGAAGAACAGAGGCGAGGCGAGAGGAAGGAGACTGTAGCGATGCTTATCCAGGAGTTTTCGGCCGATGGGAGGCCGAAAAGGTCTTCGGTCACCTAGTGGCCGAAGCTACGATTTTCGGCCCACCCCCCACCGACGCCACGTTTTCGGCCAACCACGGGCCGAAAAGCCCATTTCGGCCTATAGGAGGCTGAAAACCACCTTTTCGGCCCACACGTGGCCGACAGGGTACTAGTTTTGAAATTTTTTCCAATGCATTCTATAGTTTTCGAAATTGCTATAAAATAAGTGATAGTTTTTTTAAAAAAATCTGCTATGGAGATCATGGCTCCTTTTTCTCGGGCCAGCCCAATCACGAGTGTTGAAAGCAGCGCTAGTAACTGCATGTACCTGTCTCCTCTCCCAGGACGGGATGCACGCACAAGCGCAAACTGACTCGGCGCACAAAATGAATAAGATCCTGTTACTGTTAGGGATTGCTTCGAATTTGTATGAGGTAAATACACTCGAAGTCATAGAACTTGCACACGACGGTTATATTTTTGATGCATAAACTTGCAAATACAGTCACTTCCCCCTATCCAGCCGTAGCATGTGCTCATCTGGCGTTCTAATATGACAGTGGCCCACGTGTCAATGTCCGGGAGTGGGCAGGCGTTGGGTGACCCAAGCATGATCATTTTTTTCAGAAACCACCCTCGGCTTTGATTTAATTACCCACTTGTTAGCACATAGCTTTTGGGAGAAATAGGGATATGGAAAAAAGCAATGCGCTGAACGGATTTGAACAGACAAACATGATGAAACATTAACCACGGCAACCACTCCACCAGGAACCAATTGTTGCAAGATTAACAGACGAGTCTGTCTTTTAGCAGGCCTTTTTCATTGTTTTGACCTTCTCAGCAAATCTTGGCACAAAATGAACTCCATCGAAAACTATTTCACGATCTAACCCTTTTAGCAATGTCACAAGCCGTGGCGTTTCTTCTCTATTTAGAAACGCCGAACTAGCTTTGATGTGTATTTTATAAGTCCCGTGCATAAATTACATGCATCATACATAAGAAAGAATATATTATTGTGAACTCGGATCATGTATTTTATATAAAAAAATTAGCCAAAATTAATTTTCTATATGTGATGTAAAAATCGATTCATTTTTTTCTTTAAACACGAGCACACTATTGATCCGGAAAAAATGTGTGTTCATCTAGAATTTTATTTTTGTTTCCTTTAAACACTTTAATTTGTTAAAATGCTATATGCATGCAGCCATACAAGTAAGATGTACACCACGAGTTTTCTGAATACAGTACCTTCTTTTTCTTCTTTTTCCGGTTCATCATGTTGGTAGGGACCTGAATTTCCCAGCACACCTTTGTGCCCAACGTGCTTGTACGCTGGAGTGTACAGACAGCTGGCTTGATCAAAGCCCAAATTTTCTTATTAGCAGCCTACAGACAGATTGTAACCGGATGGTAATTAGTTCATTGAATAAAGTCTCAATTCGATGAAAAAAAAAGATTACTCAACTGGGGTCGATCATCCGCGCATGACTGCGACCTGCATGTCTAAGTCTATCCATTGTCAGAATATTTTGAGTAAGCCTTGCAGTATTTGTAAATGAATATTTTGACTCGTTTAATAATAAAGGATATAAAATCTGTTTATCAATTCAAACATAAAATACATTATACAACCACCGGCCTTGAGAACTATTAGAAATTTTGTAGAAACTTTGGCCTGCTGTTGTTTAATTACAGCGTGAAGCTGAAGCAAAAGCAAATTCATGATTTCCAGATGGAGCCTAAAAACTCGGCAGCCGTGGGGCTTTCGACATCAAGTCGACACCTAGGATCAAAGCTAAACGAGAGGCGAGAAACCAAGATTTCGAGCGTTTTGTCGTAGTGTTGTGTGCGTTGCCAGAACCAGAATCATTTCGCGTGCCTCGTCGGACCTGGTGGCGACACACTTGCGCCGTCCACTTGGTGAAGACATTTCATTTGTTTTTTTGTTGATGATCTAACCTTGATTGGTTGGTTCGACCCGACATCAAGAAATGACAAACAAAATCCTAGTCATGAACTTCAAAGACTAGATCTAGTGATGTCTGCTTGAGGGCACTCTTCGACTCTTCCTTGTGGAAGGCGTTGCTTTGGATGATTGGGACTTAGTGGCTCTGCCATTGCGGACTACTTTGTACTTTGATTGAAAGTTTATGTCCTGGAATGCTGAGGTTGGGATGTTTTGGCCTTTACTTTCAATATAGAAAAACGACGCGTGCCGGGTCCCTGCCGTCGGACCTGCGCTTGTTCGAACGACCAATGAGGTAGTTAAGCTAGGGAAGATGGTAGGCGGCCTCTTCTAGCTAGGGCCTAGCTAGGACCTAAGTCATGACATGATCCATCCACAGGATGTTTCCTTCGATAATGGGCATCCATATGATAGGATGTGCTCCCCTAGGACCAACTCATGTCACTGCCACATGTGATCTACGTAGGACGCCCGGCCAAAACCCGGGGGGAGAGGTGTAACAGCCGAGGGTTATGTGGGGATGCATCCAACACAACACTAGACACACCAGAGGAGGATGCTTCTTTCTCACGCCGACCTGCGCCTACGACGAGCAGCAGCTGCCGCTACAGGAGCAGCCGGCTGGACCATGTCATGCAATGCATGGGAGATGGGACCGGTGCGCTGACAATCGGTCACCCCTCATCACCACCCTGTGTGGGTGTCGGCAGCGTACGTTGCAAGCACCAAGCGTCCGAGCAGTAGCAACGCGCTTCCGGTCAAGAGCTTTGTGCCCGAGATCTGCAGCTACTCAAACTTTCGTCGACACTCTGGAAGAGGATCGTGTGCGTCATAGCCACCTAGCCAGACACTCGCAGTTGCCCGTTAGTGTAAACGCTGGCACTGAAATCTTCTCCGGCTCTCCGCTGTGAGGAAAACTCGTCAGCAAGGTTGAATCTCATGAGCTCCTCTAGCAGAGAGAACATGGTTCTGTCGAGACAGGTCCGGTCCGGTCCTGACGTAACGCTTGGGCATGGCGCTGGAGAGTTCCTGGGTCTCTTTATCTGGGGGTGACGTACGCTTTATTTTTCTCGTGTTGGACCGTGAGGTTCTGCAGAGATCGATCGACCAAACTACCAGGCCAGGACAGGCAGGTGTATATAGGTAGATATATCTAGTGTGTGTTGGTCGATGGACAGCGACGCCCTTGTACCTGCGTGAACCCGTAATTCAAACCGGGGTCCTGGCCGACTCCACCGTGGTGCAGTGCACCCTCACCAAATTATAGATCCGTCGTTGCCTCAGCTAGCATACGTACGTTCAACAGACCGACTACATGTCGCATGTGCACGCACTGTTCGAGATCGACATGGTAGATAGACCGAGAAAATGCAAGGATCATGTAACAATTAACTTGAATAATCATAGACCGAAAAAGCCAGTTCGTCAACGGAGAAGAACGTGCAATAATTCGGATCATACACGATCCATCAAAGAACTATACATGGTCCAGCAACAAACTACTATGTGCATGCATGCATATGCATGAACGAATGATGAGCTGATTAATAAGCTACACTGCATGATGTGCTGCCGCCTGCCCCCCTGGCCCCAAAGCCCATTCGATGGCATATGCCGGCCGGTCAGCCGGCCCATGTGACCCCCCATCATCTCACCACGCTGCCTTGCACGAGATGTGAAGGTAGCTAGGTCGTCCCTGGTCGACCACCACCATCATTGCTCCATTAGCTTCCTTGTGTATTTGCACTTGCAAGTCAGCAGTTAAGCCATGTTGGTGGACCGGCCGGCCAGCACGGGGTAGCTTGCTCCCTTCGCCCACACACAACACCCAGCAGCACTTTTCCCCCAAGCTAGACCTGAGAGCATCTACAGTCGGACCTCTCAAACCCGCCTCATACGTCCGGGCGGGCCGCCCGGTCACTGACCGGTCATGTTTTAACGACCCAGACGGATGCCTCAAACGCCCGGGCTGACCGGCACCCTTCATATCCAGCCCAAATACGGTGCCGATATGGGGGCGCCCAGGCACGCCCGCCACGTCGGACCGACGAAGGGGTCCCAGCCGGAAACACCCTCAAACCTGCACTAGTAGAAAAGAGGGCTTTGGTCCAGGCCGGGTTAGCCCATTAGTCCCGGTTCAGTCCAGAACCGGGACTAATGGGGGCATTAGTCCCGGTTCGTGAGCCCAGGGGGCCGGCCGGGCCACGTGGGCCATTTGTCCCGGTTCGTCTGGACCTTTTAGTCCCGGTTGGTGCCACGAACCGGGACTAAAGGGTGCGATGCTCATTAGT
>NC_041385.1:736650432-736653536 GCF_002162155.2 Triticum dicoccoides
AAAAAATAAAAGAAAATAAGTTTCCCATGTGATATGTGGTCTAGTTGTTGGGAAAATCTACAAATATGAATTTCAACTTTATTTGCAAAATCTCTCTAGAATTTAGTAAAATGGCATAACTTTTGCATACGAACTCGCATTAAAAAGTTTTTTATATGAAAAATGATCTACTCGAAAAGTTACACCCAAATTTAACCAGGGGAACCCCGTTAAACATTTTTTAAATCCTCAAAAACCTAACAGAAAAAAGTTACGGGGTTTTAAGATCTAGAGGCAAAAAAATTCATCAAATTTTAGTTTTTTTTGAATTTTTGTTAAATCTGGTCAAACTATGGTCAAACTACTTATTCAAGAAGTATTAGTGTTACTAAACAATTATTCAAGAAAATTAGTGTTACTAAATAATTATTTCAGCTTTTTTGAATTTTGGTCAAATCTGGTCAAACTATGGTCAAACTGTGGTCAAACAATGGTCAAACTAATTATTCAAGAAATATTAGTGTTACTAAATATTAGTGTTATTTTTTAGAACAATAGTTTCAAACCCAAACAGTGAAATTTGTGACTTCATGCTCAAGCTAAATTCCTGAGGTTAATAGGATTGACATCTTACTATTGTGAGGAAAACAACAAATGCAGACTTGGAAATGAGGGAGAATAGAATCCGGAAGTTAAGCGTGCTCAGGCTGGAGTAGTGAGAGAATGGGTGACCATCTGGGAAGTTAGATGATGAGGGGTGATTAGAGGTTAAATTGAGCAGTGATGAGGGATGATTAGAGATGAGAGGTTAAAATAATTCAAAAATTTGAAAATAAAAAAATATTCCAAAAAAAATTCAATTCTTTTTTTAAAAAAATCATAAAAATTCCTTTAGTACCGGTTGGTGTTACCAACCGGGACTACAGGTGGATCTCCAGGCAGCGGCCACGTGGAGAGCCTTTAGTCCCGGTTCGTGTAAGAACCGGGACTAAAGGGGTAGGCTTTAGTAACGGCCCTTTAGTCCCGGTTCCAGAACCGGGACTAAAGGCTCTTATCAACCGGGACTAAAAACCCTTTTTCTACTAGTGCTGGTGATTCAAAGCTCGCTCCTCCATCGGACCGGTGGCGCCACGTGGCGCAGCTCTAGCGGGCAGCGTAGTGCATTGCCTGACCCGCGTACTTGAGCCGGAGCCCTCCTACCCTCCCGTCCAGCCGACGCTCGGCACTCTCGTCGTGGACATCTCCGACGACGAAGAGTAGCTAGGGTAGTACGTATGATTTCTTTTGCATGGTTTGTATGGATCTAGGGATGAAATTTGAGAGAGGTGGATACAAAGTGGCTAATTTGAGGCCTGACCAGTCAGTGCCCGCGGACGCGTCTGCGTGAGCTTGAGGGGCCGGATTTGCAAAGTCCGACTGTTGATGCTCTAAGCTAAGAGCATTTACAACCAGACTCCACAAACACTCTCTATACTTAGGGGCCGACTGGCATCCCGCATGTCCAACCCATATCTCGGACGGATATGAGAAGGTCTGGACGCGGACGGGCGGGTCCATCACTTCAGATCCGACTCACACGGGCCCACCCCGATCGATATATATTCATTCCCATCCGCATCCTGGGCAAAACCCTAGCCACTTCACCCCAAGATTCATTCCGGCGATCTTCGGCCTTCTCCGACATGACGCGCAGCGGATCTGACTCCAAACTCTTCTAATCTGACGACTGAGACCTTGTCTCATGCGGGGCCGAGGAGGAGATGGCCATCTACATGGCTCTCCGCTGTTCTCCGGAGGAGTCTATTTGCCCGCAATCAAACTCGATCCATCGGGTATCCATTGTGTTCGACAAAATGACGCTTGGATCCGCTAGGGCTGGTGGCTCGAGGCGGGTGACCGTGGCCTTTCCGGACGCAGTATGGTCCATCTAGCGCCCCAACCCGAGGGTAGCGGCGCAACCCCTTTGGTTGCACGCCCTCCCCGCGACGGTGGGCTCTGAGTTGGAGATAAACGCCTACGTCATGTCCGCTACAGATGGGAGGCGTGCTCGATGTGCAAGGCAAAGGACATGAGAGGTCATGGTAGGCCTCGAGCAGACGTTGCGGAGGCAAAGTAGCATGGCACCTCGTGCCCCATGTGGGCCGGTCTGTGTCCTATGTCCCACTCTTCCTCGCTGGTGACCGGACCTTGTCTCACGGCCGTCAGACATGGGCACACAAGGGTACAACAAGGACGTGGAGGCGGGCGCCAACTAAGATTTAGACTAGGTTTTACGTTACATGTAACTATATGGATTTCAAGATTTGCTAATGAGATATCCGTGTGGAAGCGGACATTTGAGGAGTGTCCGGTCAGTTTTCGAGCGCGTCCGCGAGTGTTTAGGAGGCGGATTAGTTAGGATGCTCTAAGCTAGCTGCTTTGGCATGGGTTAGCCAGGAAGATGAGTAACTGGGCAGCAACTGCTGGTACATACTGCTTTGCATGTTCTTGACACGAATTGATTGGGGTTGGGGGTTGGGGCCCTGCCCCCTCACCATTTCTTCATAGGACTAAATTTGTGGTTGGGCGGCGTCATTGGAGTACAAAACCCGACCAACCCCTCCTCACTTTTGGACTTGATGGTCTTTGGCCGGTCTCACATGCACCATGCAGGCAGGCGGATGCTAGCTAGCCCACATCTCATTTCTGGTACCTCTTTGGCACTTTGCTGCGCCAGATTAATAAAATTTGTTGAGACCTTTTCTTTTTGGGTACTACTTATGTGGTTGTGTTTAGCTTTTAGAAGAAGAAAAGGGTGAGAGGAAAGATGAGCAAATTCTGAGGCATTGCTTTAGTATCGGTGCAAGTCTTGTTTTTCCAAGCGTGGAGACATGTATAGGAGTGTAGACATGGTTTGGAAACTCTCGTATAGCAACATAACGTCACTTGATTCATCAAAAACATAAACTTTGTTGCCTCAAGAATTCAAGGAATTTCTTGACTAAATGATGTAGTGAATGAACTTGATAAGGGCATCTCCAACGACGACCGTCAAACCGTCTGCAACCGTCCGACCACATGGTCTGGGCGTGTTATGCCATCCAACGTAGTCCTGTATTGGTCCACATGGCGGTCCAGACTCACTT
>NC_041385.1:736653956-736668227 GCF_002162155.2 Triticum dicoccoides
GTCTGTTCACAAGCGGGTCGGCATTAACCACAACGTATGTTCCCGCCCGACGCCAGCTGTTCGCATTCATGTCAATGTGGAGCGTCTGTTCCATACTGAAGCCCGCTAAGAGAGGACGCGACCTCTCACAGCCTCCGCCATTGAAGCGGAGCGCCGGCAAAAGGTGCCGCTCGCTGCCTGCCCGGCTGAACACGCCTCCTCGATGCATTCAAATGATTCGACTAAACTTGCGCGTGTGCCGAGAAACCTACTCCAGCCACACGTCTGTTCACAAGCGGGTCGGCATTAACCACAACGCCGGGTAAGCTCCTCTCGTCAACCAGCTATTTAAAGGCTAGACGTCTGGCAAAATCGAACCAATTCGTCGCTCCCCATCTCCTCCTTCCACTATTTTCTCCACCATTTCGATGGCATCTGATGAGCATGAAGAGCAGTTCTCCAGCACAAAAGCCCGTTGGGTGGCCCACTGAGCCCGCCGGATATGAGCCAGGCAGTCGCTGCTCCACCTCTCTCGCCTACCCCGACAGAGCAAGTTGCCACTTAAAGCCGGCGCGTGGTTGAGCCACTCGCCGCTCCAAGCCAGCTCGAGGAGGAGTGGCAAGTTGCTCCAGGCAGGCACATGGGGGAGCACGACGGAATAGTCATCATGGCTGCCATGGACGAGGCCAGACACCATGCCATCCACCGTCAACGTTGCCGGCACCGCGCCCGGTCGATGGAGAAACACGCGGAGATCAACAAGTTAGTGGCCAGCGCATCCGTGACCGCCGCCGCCGCCAACATCGAGGAAAAGTAGAACACGGGATGCCGCCGCCGCTTGGGTCCCAGGAAGGCCAGGACAATCGCCTTGGTTTCACGGAAGCGGAGTAGCTTTCCCATCTGTCCGAAGCGCCCTTTTTGCCATTCCAATAAGCGGCGCAACCGGACATAGGGAGGACATGGGGGAAGAACATACCTCTGGGGCTCCCGGCAGAACATGGGAAGACAAAGGGATCCGCCGCGGCCGGCGGTAGACTAGTGTAGTGTATCCGTATCGTGGGAATGGAGCTCAGCGCGACCGTACATGCACATAGTTTTACCTTTAATATGTACCAAATGTAAATGTTTTTGTCCGGTTTGTGTGAAATTCGTCGTGTTTGCATGTATTTCGTCCGATTGATTCAAAGAGTGGTTCAAACGTATGCGGAAAGCATTGGATAGCCGCCTCCCATATCAGAGTGCGTAGTCTAGTCCCCTGTTGTCCGCAGGTGGATGCAGAAGAAAATTTGCCGGATCGCCATTGAAGATGCCCTAAGAACTCTTAACGTTTAGAGGTTTTCGACAAACTATAACCGGAATTTCTACTACTCCCTCCAATCCATAGTCAAGTTGTACTAAAACAACGACAATTAATATGGATCAGAGGAATATATTTTTTCTTGACTACGAATCATCTATCTAGAGTTTGACCACAGTGACAAACATTCTGCGACAAGATCTAAACCTGCAATCTAAGCAACCACGCGCCAGTGAGAGTGCTTTCGTGTGTTCTAATCCACCATCGGCATGGTAACCCCACATTCATGTGTGCCATGGCAGAGAACACTGGCTGATTTGCTAGCTAGCGGTGTACGTAGTTCATCAGCAGCCGGCGTGGCGTGGTTAAAGGCGTTGCAGCCTTTTTGACACTCGCACCAACTCACGAGAGTAATAACTGCAGTACTACCCCAAGCAGCAGGCATGCCATTGATGTGACATGGTGTGATAGCCAACACCAGCCCGTAGTCCCGTACTAGATATAGCTCCTGCTACTAATGTGTAGACGATGCTCGGAAGCAAACCAAAATGCTTTGCATACGTTTGTTGGGTCCAGAAGCTACACTCATGTTTCGTGCATGAACGACCTTGCAAAATTTGTAGGTTAGGTGACTGTTAGCAGGTGTTGCAAATTGCACCAACGCTATGAGTTGGTTGAGTCACTCCTCATTTTTCTTGGAAAATTTTAGAAGGAATAAAACAGCACCCTAACAATCATGTGATAACCCCATTATGGAGAAAATGGGCAACTTATCCGCTTGGTTGGCCTTACTAATTAATCAGCAAACAGCCTAAGCTCCCAGGACGAAGAATTTCTTTCTCCCTCTGAGGAGCAACCCCTTCCCTTTTTGAAATGCTTTTCCCCTACATTAAGCTAGTACATAAAACGGGAACAGTGGCAGCCATCTGGTACTGCCAAGAAACCTCTACACTGTCCTGATCGCCTCCATAACAATGTGTCCCCATAACAAAAGCAGCATGCATCAGATCTTCTTTGGCCGTGGCAAAGATTGATTATTAGCAGCATTGATTCTGTCATGTTGCTTTCGAACCCCTAGATCTAATTCGTGCTTGTTGCATGCGACAAAAGTACAGATCTTGACATCTTCTTAACTTAACCCTGAGTTTTCTCACATGCGCTGCTTTCTCTTTCACTGTTTGCTACTGGCTGTTAGTGTTAGGTCTAGCCGGCCGGCCGGCCGGCCAGCTGCTGGCAAGTCAGTAAGTGGTCCTTGGCGAAGCATGCAGACGGAGTAAACGCCCACTTACTACACTTTAGTCCCGAATGGCTTTGACAACACGCTTGTTGGTACATTTGAGGGGTCGGTCATCTCATCTCTTTCCATGCATGAGTAAATAATAACTTGGATTATCATCACCATTTCTTCCCAGTGTTTGGATCGTCACTCTAACAGACCTTTTTGGGCCATCATAGCCACATATATAAGTATGAAATCTATACCTACTAATAAATAAAGCTACTTAGAAACAACCCGTGGTTGGATGGTTAGGAGCACAGTAGTATCCCTAGCCGCAATTTAAGATATAGTGCCAGTTCAGTTTCTCGGAAGTGCTCATAGGAGTAGAATGTGCGTGCGTGCGTTCATAGGGCCGAGTCTATGTGCGTATATATGCACGTCTGCGTTTGTATTGTGTTTCAAGAATAAATAATATAAAGCTACTAATAAAGGGAGGTGCATTTCTCTGAATACTTGTTATGTTTATCATTAGAAATATTTTCTTCCATACCTATCTGAGGTGGTATTAATTTTTTTATCCATCCATGCATAAATAAATTTTTGGGTTTTGCCTCAAGTTCATGCAGTCAAGGGGCCTGCCCCGCATCTTTCTTTTTCCCTTCAATTGGGCCATAGAGAGTCACTCCCCTACATGGACCACTGGGCTTGCTCCACATCTTTTTTTCCTCGATTGCGCCACATGAAAATAAAGAAATGCTACCTGTGTCTAGCACATATTTTTTTTTTGCTAATGTCAGGATTTGAATAATGTCATTGCTTGAAAAGAGACTATGGCCACGCTAACTGATACGTCCATTTTGCATCATGTTTTTTTACTGTCATTTAGTTTTTGGTCATTATTTCACTTTATGATGCAATTCTAATGCCTTTTCTCTCTTAATTTGCAAGATCTACATGAAGAGGGAAATTACCGGCAGCTGGAATTTTGGACCTAAAGTAGCTACAATAGGGATAGCTATTCTACGAAACTCCAAATGACCTAAAACTTTAGGAAGATATTTTATTGAATATATAAAAATAATGGAATGGAGAACCACCACAGGGGGGGGGGGGCTACTTGCCGCTCACAAGTCAACAGGGCGCGCCCTGATGCCTTTTGGGTCCCACAGCAGGCCTCTAGTGCCCTCCTTCTGCTATATGAGGCATTTTGCCCTAGAAAAAAATAAGGGAAAGACTTTCAGGACGAAGCGTCGACGTCTTGAGGCGGAACCTAGGCAAGATCACTTTTGCTCTCTGGCGGAGCAATTCCGCTGGGGATATTTCCCGCCAGGAGGGGGAAATCGAAGCCATCGACATCACCAACGATCATCTAACCATGGGAGGACCAATCTTCATCAACATCTTCACCGGCACCATCTCCTCTCAAACCCTAGTTCATCTCTTGTATTCAATTTTTGTCCCAAAACCTCAGATAAGTACCTGTGGGTTGCTAGTCGTGTTGATTACACCTTGTAGTTGATGCTAGTAGGTTTATTTGGTGGAAAATTATATGTTTAGGTCCTTAAGAATATTCTATACACCTCTGATCTTAAACATGAATATGATTTGTGAGTAGTGAAGGAAATATGCCCTAGAGGCAATAATAAAGTTATTATTTTATATTTTCTTATATCATGAGAAATGTTTATTATTCATGCTAGAATTGTATTAATCGGAAACTTGATACATGTGTGGATACATAGACAAAACACTGTGTCCCTACTAATCCTCTACTAGACTAGCTCGTTAATCAAAGATGGTTAAGTTTCCTAACCATAGACATGTGTTGTCATTTGATGAACCAGATCACATAAATAGGATGATGATGTGATGGACAAGACCCATTCATTAGCTTAGCATTATGATCATTTAGTTTTATTGCTATTGCTTTCTTCATGTTAAATACATATTCTTTTGACTACGAGATTATGCATCTCCCGGATACCGGAGGAATGCCTTGTGTGCTATCAAACGTCACAACGTAACTGGGTGATTATAAATATGCTCTACAGGTATCTTGAAGGTGTTTGTTGAGTTGGAATAGATCGATATTAGGATTTGTCACTCCGACTATCGGAGAGGTATCTCTGGGCCCTCACGATAATATACATCATAAGAAGCATCGCAAGCAAAGTAACTAATGAGTTAGTTGTAGGATGATGTATTACGGAACAAGTAAAGAGACTTGCCGGTAACGAGATTGAACTAGGTATGAAGATACCGACGATCGAATCTCGGGCAAGTAACATACTGATGACAAAGGGAATAACGTCAATATGAGCATCGTAGAATATGTGGGAGCCAATATGAGCATCCAGGTTTCGCTATTGGTTATTGACCGAAGAGGTGTCTCGGTCATGTCTACATAGTTCTCGAACCTGTAGGGTCCGCACACTTAACGTTCGATGGCGATATTGTATTATATGAGTTATGTGATTTGGTGAGCAAATGTTGTTTGGAATCCCGGATGAGATCACGGACATGACGAGGAGTCTCAAATGGTCAAGAGGTAAAGATTGATATATAGGACAATGGTATTCGGACATCGGAAGTGTTCCGGAGGGTATCGAGTACGTATCAGGTCACCGAAAGGAGTTCCGGGCACCCCCGGCAAAAGATATGGGCCTTATGGGCCAAGAGGGGAAACACACCAGCCACAAAAGGGCTGGTGTGCCCCCCATATGGGCTAGCCAAATTGGAGAAGGAAAGGGGAAGGAGGAAAGGGAAAAGGGAATAGGATTCCCCCTTCCCGCTCTTCCCTTCCTACCCCGAATAGGAATAGGAGAGGGGGTTGGCCGAATTGGGAGAGGACCCCAAGTAGGATTCCGCCTACTTGGGGCGCCCCCTTGGCTGCCTCTCCACCCCTCCAACCTATATGTATGTGGGGAGGGGGGCCTACAACATAGAACAACAACTGTTAGCCGTGAGCGGCGCCCCCTCCACAGTTTACACCCCCAGTCATATTGTCGCGGTGCTTAGGCGAAGCCTTGTGCGGACCACACCGTAACCACGCCGTCGTGCTGACAGAACTCATCTACTCCCTCGATACCTTGCTGGATCAAGAGGGCGAGGGACATCAACGAGCTGAACATGTGCAGAACTCGAAGGTGCCGTACGTTCGGTACTTGATCGATCGGAGCTAAAAGAAGTTCGACGACATCAACCGCGTTGTCTAATGCTTCCACTTTCAGTCTACGAGGGTATGTATACACACTCTCCCCCTCTGGTTGCTATGCATCTCCTAGATAGATCTTGCGTGAGCGTAGGAATTTTTTTGAAATTGCATGCTACATTCCCCAACAGTGGCATCAGAGCTAGGTCTATGCGTAGATGATATGCGTGAGTAGAACACAAAGAGTTGTGGGTGGTGATCTTCATGCTGCTTACCACCAATGTCTTATTTTGATTCGGCGGTATTGTTGGATGAAGTGGCCCGGACGAACATTTCATGACCATGTTCATGAGACCAGTTCCACTGACACATGCAACTAGTTTTGCATAAAGGTGGCTGGCGGGTGTCTGTTTCTCCTACTTTAGTTGAATCAAATTTGACTGCGGCCGATCCTTGTTGAAGGTTAAAATAGAAAACTTGTTAAATCACCGTTGTACTTTTTGTGCCGTAGGTAAGAACGGTTCTTGCTAGAAGCCCGTTGCAGCCACGTAAAACTGGCAACAACAAAGTAGAGGACGTCTAACTTGTTTTTGCAGGGCATGCTGTGATGTGACATGGTCAAGACATGAAGTGATATACGTTATTGTATGAGATAACTATGTTTTGTTAAAGTTATCGGCACCCGGCAGGAGCCTTATGGTTGTCTCTTTATTGTATGAAATGCAAACGCCATGTAATTGCTTTACTTTATCACTATGCCTTAGTGATAGTTGTAGATGCAATAGTTGGCGAGACGACCACGACGCAACAACGGAGATCAAGGTGTCGAGCCGGTGACGATGGAGATCATGACGATGCTTTGGAGATGGAGATCAAAAGCACAAGATGATGATGGCCATATCATGTCACATATTTTGATTGCATGTGATGTTTATCTTTTATGCATCTTATTTTGCTTAGTACGACGGTAGCATTATAAGATGATCCCTTAGCTAAAATTTCAAGGTATAAGTGTTCTTCCTGAGTATGCACCGTTGCAACAGTTCTTCGTGCTGAGACACCACGTTTTGATCGGGTGTGATAGGCTCTACATTCACATACAATGGATGCAAGAAAGTTTTGCACATACAGAATACTCGGGTTAAACTTGACGAGCCTAGCATGTATAGACATGGCCTCGGAGCACTGGAGACTGAAAGGTCAAACGTGAATCATACAGTAGATATGATCAACATAGAGATGTTAACCATAGATGACTACCCCATCACATGTGATGATCAGACATGGGTTAGTTGATTTGGATCAAGTTACACTTAGATGACTTAAGGGATGTCAGTTTAAGTGGGAGTTCTTAAGTAATTTGATTAATTGAACTTTAGTTTATCATGAACTTAGTCCTGATAGTATTTGCAAATTATGTTGTAGATCAATAGCTCGTGTTGTAGCTCCCCTATGTTTTTTGATATGTTCCTAGAGAAAACTAAGTTGAAAGATGATAGTAGCAATAATGCGGACTGAGTCCGTGATCTGAGGATTATCCTCATTGCTGCACAGAAGAATTATGTCCTTAATGCACCGTGATACATCTCCAACGCATCTATAATTTTTGATTGTTCCATGCTATTATATTACCCATTTTGGATGTTTATGGGCTTTACTTTACACTTTTATATCATTTTTGGGACTAACCTACTAACTGGAGGCCCAGCCCGAATTGCTGTTTTTTTTGCCTATTTCAGTGTTTCGAAGAAAAGGAATATCAAACGGAGTCCAAACGGAATGAAACCTTCGGGAGAGTGATTTTTGGAACAAACGTTATCCAGACGACTTGGAGTGGAAGTCAAGCAACAAGCGAGGCCGCCACAAGGGTGGAGGGCACCCCCCTACTAGGCGCGCCCCCTGCCTCGTGGGCCCCTCGGGCGTCCACCGACCTACTTATTCCTCCTATATATATCCATGTACCCCAAAAACATCAGAAGCGACCACGAAAACTATTTCCACTGACGTGACCTTCTGTATCCGCGAGATCCCATCTTGGAGCCTTCGCCGGCACTCCGCCGGAGGGGGAATCGACCACGGAGGGCTTCTACATCAACACCATAGCCTCTCCAATGAGTTGTGAGTAGTTTACCATAGACCTTTGGGTCCATAGTTATTAGCTAGATGGCTTCTTCTCTCTCTTTGAATTTCAATACAAAGTTCTCCTCGATCTTCTTGGAGATCTATTCGATGTAACTCTTTTTGCGGTGTGTTTGTCGAGATCCGATGAATTGTGGGTTTATGATCAAGTTTATCTATGAGAAATATTTGAATCTCCTCTGAATTCTTTTATGTGTGATTAAGTTGTCTTTGTAAGTCTCTTCGAATTATCAGTTAGGTTTGGTCTACTAGATTGATCTTTCTTCCAATGGGAGAAGTGCTTAGCTTTGGGTTCAATCTTGCGGTGTCCTTTCCCAGTGACAGCAGGGGAAGCAAGGCACATATTGTATTGTTGCCATCGAGGATAAAAAGATGGGCTTTATATCATATTGCATGAGTTTGTCCCTCTACATCATGTCATCTTTCTTAATGCGTTACTCTGTTCTTTATGAACTTAATAATCTAGATGCATGCTGGATAGCGGTTAATGTGTGGAGTAATAGTAGTAGATGCAGGAAGGAGTCGGTCTACTTGTCACGGACATGATGCCTATATACATGATCATGCCTAGATAATCTCATAATTATTCTCTTTTCTATCAATTGCTCGACAGTAATTTGTTCACCCACCGTAATACTTATGCTATCTTGAGAGAAACCACTAGTGAAACCTATGGTCCCCGGGTTTATCTCTTATCATATAAGCTTTCAATCTACTTTTATTTGAATCTTTACTTTTCCAATCTATATCATAAAATACCAAAAATATATTTATCTTATCTTATTATCTCCATCAGATCTCACTTTCACAAGTGGCCTTAAAGGGATTGACAACCCCTTTATTGCGTTGGTTGTGGGTTCTTGTTTGTTTGTGTAGGTGCGTGGGACTTTTGAGGAGCCTCCTACTGGATTGATAACTTGGTTCTCAAAAACTGAGAGAAATACTTATGCTACTATTGCTGCATCACCCTTTCCTCTTCAAGGAAAACCAACGCAAGCTCAAGACGTAGCAAGAAGGATTTCTGGCGCCGTTGCTGGGGAGGTCTTCGCTCAAGTCAAGACATACCAAGTACCCATCACAAACTCATCTCCCTCGCACTTACATTATTTTCCATTTGCCTCTCGTTTTCCTCTCCCCCACTTCACCCTTGCCGTTTTATTCGCCCTCTCTTTCCCAATCTCCTCTCTCTTTCGCTGGCCTTTTTGTTTGCTTGTGTGCCTGTTTGCCCTTATGGCTTTGCCTAAGAACACCGACCTTCATCTTAGAAGGTTGGAAGAGATTGAATCAAATGTTAGAAGTTTTATGACCTTACAATTTGAGCATAATAATTTCTTCAGAAAGGATCTTAAAGAACAAGAAAGTTTTATGGAGTTTATGAACAAAGATCTTGATGATATGTCAAAAGAATTTTATGGTTTGAACTCCCAAATTACTCGGCTTGAAAATTCTATAGCTCAAATTTCTGATAAGCAAGCTACCTTAGTCAATAAGATGGCTGCCAAACCAGAAAAATTAGGTGAAAATAATGATGTAGATCTTAAATTTATTGATGTGTCCCCTATTAGATCTTTGTTTTGCAATATGAATCTTAATAATGATGGGACCGGAGATGAGTCAACTTTAGTTAATAGGCGTCCCAATGATTTGGAGTTTTTAGATCTTGATGTTAAAAGTGGGATTGGAGAGGTCAAGACTTTAAATAGCATTGAATCCGCTATCTTGGATTTCAAGGAATTTAATTATGATAATTGTTCTTTATAAGGTTGTATTTCCTTTTTGCAATCCGTTGTGAATTCTCCTCATGCTTATAGTCAAAATAAAGCTTTTACCAAACATATTGTTGATGCCTTGATGAAATCTTATGATGAAAAACTTAATTTGGAAGTTGCTATACCTAGAAAACTTAATGATGAGTGGGAACCTACTATAAAGATTAAAATTAAAGATCATGAGTGTTATCCTTTGTGTGATTTGGGTGCTAGTGTTTCCACAATTCTAAAAACTTTATGTGATATTCTAGGTTTCCATGATCTTGATGATTGCTCTTTAAATTTGCACCTTGCGGATTCCACCATTAAAAAGCCAATGGGAAGGATCAATGATGTTCTGATTGTTGCAAATAGGAATTTGGTGCCCGTAGATTTTATCGTTCTTGACATATATTGTAATCTTTCATGTCCTATTATTCTCGGTAGACCCTTCCATAGAACGATTGGTGCTATTATTGATATGAAGGAAGGGAATATTAGATTCCAATTTCCATTAAGGAAAGGCATGGAGTACTTTCCAAGAAAGAAATTTAAATTACCTTATAAATCTATCTTGCGAGCTACTTATGAATTGCGTGCCAAAGATGGCACTACTTAGATCTATCCTCGCTTTTATGCCTAGCTAGGGGTGTTAAACGATAGCGCTAGTTGGGAGGCAACCCAATTTTATATTTGTTTTTGCTTTTGCTTCTGTTTAGTAATAAATTTATCATCTACCTTCTGTTTAGATGTGTTTTCATGTTTTAATTAGTATTTGTGCAAAGTAGAACCTATAGGATAACCTATGGTGATAGTTAATTTGATTCTGCTGAAAAACATAAACTTTGCGCCCATGAAAATAATTTTGGTAATTCACAAAAACGTGCTTTTGCGTTGATTCTTTTTGCTGTAGATCAATAGACAAATTTCCCAGGACTTCCTATTTTGGTATGAGTTTTAGAGTTCCAGAAGTATTCGAGAGTTACAGATTGCTACAGACTGTGCTGTTTGTGACAGATTCTGATTTTCGTGTGTTGTTTTCCTATTTTGATGCATCTATGGCTAGTATGTAAGGGTATGAACCATAGAGAACTTGGAATACAGTAGGTTTAACATCAATATACATAAATAATGAGTTCATTACAGTACCTTATGTGGTGGTTTTTCTTTCTTGCACTAACGGGGCTTATGAGATTTCCTATTGAGTTTTGTGTTGTGAAGTTTTCGAGTTTTGGGTAAAGATTTGATGGATTATGGAATAAGGAGTGTCAAGAGCCTAATCTTGGGGATACCCATGGCATCCCAAGATATTCAAGAATAGCCAAAAGCCTAAGCTTGGGGATGCCCCGGGAAGGCATCCCCTCTTTCGTCTTCGTCTATCGGTAACTTTACTTGGAGCTATATTTTTATTCGCCACATGATATGTGTTTTGCTTTGAGCATCTTGCATGATATTCGTCTTTGCTTTTTAGTTTACCACAATCATCCTTGTTGTACACACCTTTTGGGAGAAACCCACATGATTGGAATGTATTAGAATTCTCTATGTGCTTCACTTATATGTTTTGAGCTAGATAGTTTTTGCTCTAATGCTTCACTTATATCTTTTAGAGCACAGCGGTGGCTTAATTTTGTAGAAATTGTTAATCTCTCATGCTTCACTTATATTATTTTGAGAGTCTCTTAGAACAGCATGGTATTTGCTATGGTTATAAAATTGGTCCTAGAATGATGGGCATCCAAGTTTGGTATAATAAAAATTATCATAGGAAGTGAATTGGATGCTATGATCAATTTGATACTTGATAATTGATTTGAGATATGGAGGTAGTGATATTAGAGTCATGCTAGTTGGGTGATTATGAATTTAAAGATTTCTTATGTTGAAGTTCGCAAGTCTTGTAGCATACACGTATGGTAAAAGTTGTGTAACAAATGTGAAACATGAGGTGTTCTTAGATTGCGCATCCTTATGAATGGCGGTCGGGGACGAGCGATGGTCTTTTCCTACCAATCTATCCCCCTAGGAGCATGCGCGTAGTGCTTGGTTTTGATGACTTGTAGATTTTTGCAATAAGTATATGAGTTCTTTAGACTAATGTTGAATCCATGGATTATACGTACTCTCACCCTTCCATCATGGCTAGCCTCTTCGGTACCGTGCATTGATACGTCTCCGTCGTATCTATAATTTTTTATTGTTCCATGCCAATATTCTACAACTTTCATATACTTCTGGCAACTTTTTATATTATTTTTGGGACTAACATATTGATCCAGTGCCCAGTGCCAGTTCCTGTCTGTTGCATGTTTTATGTTTCGCAGAAAACCAATATCAAACGGAATCCAAACGGGATAAAAACGGACGGAGAATTATTTTGGAATATTTGGGATTTTCCGGAGGAAGAATCAACGCGAAACAGTGTCCGGGGTGGCCACGAGACAGGGGGCGCGCCCTCCCCCCTGGGCGCGGCCTGGGCTCTCGTGGGCCACCCGTAAGGAGGTTGACGCTCTTCTTTTGCCACAAGAAAGCTAATTTTACGAGAAAAATCTGGGCGAAAGATTCACCCAATCGGAGTTACGGATCTCCAGATATAAAGGAAACGATGAAGGGGCAGAAACAGGGAACGCAGAAACAGAGAGATAGATCCAATCTCAGAGGGTCTCTCGCCCCTCCCAAGCCATGGGAGCCAAGGACCAGAGGGGAAACCCTTCTCCCATCTAGGGAGGAGGTCAAGGAAGAAGAAGAAGAAGGGGGCCTCTCTCCCCCTTGCTTCCGGTGGCGCCGGAGCGCTGCCGGGGGCCATCATCATCACCGCGATCTTCACCAACACCACCGTCATCTTCAACAACATATCCATCACTTTCCCCATATATATCCAGCGGTCCACTCTCCCGCATCCCGCTGTACCCTCTACTTGAACATGGTGCTTTATGCTTCATATTATTATCCAATGATGTGTTGCCATCCTATGATGTCTTAGTAGATTTTCGTTGTCCTATCGGTGATTGATGAATTGCTATGATTGGTTTGAGTGGCATGTTTTATTATTGGTGCTGTCCTATGGTGCCCTTCGTGTCGCGCAAGCGTGAGGGATTCCCGCTGTAGGGTCTTGCAATGCGTTCATGATTCGCTTATAGTGGGTTGCGTGAGTGACTGAAACACAAACCCGAGTAAGGGGATTATTGCGTATGGGATAACGAGGACTTGATACTTTAATACTATGGTTGGGTTTTACCTTAATGAATCTTTAGTAGTTGCAGATGCTTGCCAGAGTTCCAATCATAAGTGCATATGATCCAAGAAGAGAAAGTATGTTAGCTTATGCCTCTCCCTCAAATAGAATTGCAATAGTGATTACCGGTCTAGTAACATAGTCAATTGCTTAGGGACAATTCCACAACTCCTACCACCAATTTTCCACACTCGCTATATTTACTTTATTGCATCTTTATCAAAACAGCCCCTAGTTTATATTTACGTGCTCTTTATTATCTTGCAAACCTATCCAACAACACCTACAAAGTACTTCTAGTTTCATACTTGTTCTAGGTAAAGCGAACGTCAAGCGTGCGTAGAGTTGTATCGGTGGTCGATAGAACTTGAGGGAATATTTATTCTACCCTTAGCTTCTCGTTGGGTTCGACACTCTTACTTATCGAAAACTATTGCGATCCGTATACTTGCGGGTTATCAAGACCTTTTGCTGGCGCCGTTGTCGGGGAGTCATAGCGTGGGGTGAATATTCTCATGTGTGCTTGTTTGCTTTATCACTAAGTAATTTTTGTTTGCTGTTCTTAGTTGTTTTCTATCTTTAGTTATGGGTAGGAAACGCAAAATACCAAAAAAATTAGTTGTACCTACTGCTCCAATGGTTGAAGAACCACTCAAAATCTATCACACTACTGAAGCTTTTTACTTGGATCATCTTCGATCCCTTTGTGCTCGTGCTGAAACCCCAACTAGCTTAGTTGAGGGCAAATCTTTAGATGAGCATGCCTGTTATGTGCGACACCGTATATCTGAAAAAGGGAAACTATTATGGGATCAAATTCAACGTTTGCAATGCTATGCTTGGAATTTATGTGAAATATATGATGTTACTTGTTGTTCTGAAAAACCTAAGAAACACCTTCCCTACCAATGTGAGTTTGATAATGGAATCGTATCTTCGTATGCTAAGGGTATTTATAATTACTATGATGTTCAACAAATTGAAGAATTTGTTGCTTTTAAGGGTGCTTTTAAGGGTTTGACACTCTTACTTATCGAAAACTGTTGCGATCCCGTATACTTGCGGGTTATCATGCATTGCCATTTCTCACCTTGAGAGTTGGTGCAAACTTCGCCGGTGCATCCAAACCCCGTGATACGATACGCTCTATCACACATAAACCTCCTTATATCTTCCTCAAAACAACCACCATACCTACCTATTATGGCATTTCCATAGCCATTCTGAGATATATTGCCAAGCAACTTTCCACTGTTCCGTTCTGTTTTTTTATGACACGCATCACTGTTGTCATATTGCCTTGCATGATCATGTAGTTGACATCGTATTTGTGGCAAAGCCACCATGCATAATTTTTCATACATGTCACTCTTGATTCATTGCCCATCCCGGTACACCGCCAGAGGCATTCATATAGAGTCATATCTTGTTCTAGTATTGAGTTGTAATTCATGAGTTGCAAATAAATAGAAGTGTGATGATCATCATTATTAGAGCATTGTC